>NC_056737.1:381370341-381380341 GCF_019279795.1 Protopterus annectens | reverse complement strand
TAGAGGGGGTCAAATTTCCTGCTGGAAATGTACAGTTTTTTTTTTTTTTTTTTTTTTTTTTTTTAATAAAAAGACGTGAATGCTCAGTTAACATGCAGCACTGGATATGTGTACTTGCTCAGATTAAAAACAAAAAGGAAAGTGAACAATCTATACACACACAAATTAAAAGATTTGGGTTAAAACAATGAATCCTTCAAATGCAAGTCCAAATAGAAAATGCTTTTTGTTACTGTCAGAAAAGACAAAAACGTGCACATTGCACCCCCCTTTCAAAGTTGCACAACATAACCACCCTCTCCCACTTACAACTAAAAAGCACAGGTCTGCTTGAGGTTAGTGTTGTTTACACTAGAGAACAAGCTTAAGCAAAATCCACTACTTCTAGGCCAAAAGTCCACTATAAAGTATTTAGACAGTACAACAGAAAAGAAATGTGATAGACAAGACAAAACATAAAGTAAGTAAATAGCCAGTGTCCAACCCTCACCATGCTCAATAACAGTCCGTTTCAAAATAATGACATATCAGGTCTACAGGTGTAGACTGCAAACTAAATAAATTATAGGATATATTTTACTGGGCCCATGAAGAGCTGTGTTTAACAATACATACTCTCTTGCTATATATTAGTATGTCTATATGGCTAACAGGAACAAAGGCTGAGCCCATTTCCCAGCCCCCTCCCCCACATCTCTTCTAGCAAAAGGAAGAGTATATTTACTCCGAAAAACAACAACAAGTCAATCTTACCACGAGACAGTAAAGAAAAGCTGTCACCTCCAAAATAAATGCCAAGATGGGGAGGGGAGAAATTTAAACATCTGTTACCTTGCTCCATTTTGCAACTGCCGCAAACCTGTACACTATGCCTAGGCTACAAATTCCTTTGCTTATTTACACTGGGAATTAAAAAATAATAAAAACAAACCTCCCAAATTAAGCTGAATTGAAGGAAATGGCTTTGTCAGTTCCCAACTTCCCAGTGTTATCAGCTAAGCTGGTCTAACGCAGGGACTCAACAGCAGTCTTCTCGATGTCTTTTTCTTGATGAAAATAAAACAATATAGACCAAACAGAAATATATATCTGAACGTCCTTGACAGCCTTCATCTACTGTTAAAATGGTTTCTATGATGTCTTTTTCACTTAGTAAACCATTCCATAAGCAAAGGATGACACGGGGGCATCCACTTTCACCCCGACGTTTTACTCCAAAGAAATGTCCTAGATAAGAGCTACACACCAGCAAATTAAACTGCAAAGCCCCATGGAGGCAGATTTACCTTAATCAGACTACCGTTCATTCATTTCCGCTCTACCAGCAAATAAAAACTACACACACACCCCAGCAAATTAAACAGCCCAAGCAGACTACCGTTTGTTTGTTTCCGCACTAACAGCAAATAAAAGCTACACACCAGCAAATTAAACAGCAGCAAAGCACGCACACACACACACACACACACACACACACACACACACACACACACACACACACACACACACACAGCTAAACCCTTAAACATAACTTGCAGCACACACACCTAAGCTAAAGCCTTAAAGATAACCTGCAGCACACACACCTAAGCTAAAGCCTTAAACATAACCTGCAGCACACACCTAAGCAAAAGCCTTAAACATAACCCGCAGCAAAGCTCTGATAACTCCAAGAAAATTAAACAGCAGCAATGGAATGGATAAAAGCAAATTTACCTTAAACAACATAAGCAAAGCTCCGTGGAGGCAGATTTACCTTAAACAGTCCAAGCAGACTACCGTTCATTTCCACACTCAAACAGCCAGCCGGAAATGCATGCATGTGAGCCCTTGAGCTCAATTCCAACAGGCTGGTGGAGCTGACGTCATCGTGCATGTGATGACATCAGCTGAAAAAGCGCAAAAAGAAAAAAAAATTTTAAATATCTGAAATGAAGGGGTGCCACTCAGGAATCGTGGCACCCCATTATTTGGACCCCAAAACTCGCTGTAACATCTCAATTAGCTCAAGCTTTCATCCCTATTTTATTTGGAACAACTTTGTTTTTAAAAGAAGTTCCAAATAAGACAGGGACAAAAGACCTTAACATACAGTCTCCAGTGGTTTCATTGATGTCCTTCTATTCTCATGTTGCAGTATTCTTCACTTTAGGGAGTTGCTGCCTGCAGCACCAGGCTCTGCACAGTATACCAAAGTCTTGAATGCAGGGGTACGTGCAACGTTGCATGTCAGAGCCATAAACGGACGCCAGCTATATCTGTGATGTCTGCACGTACCCAAATCAGAGCTTTTCTAATGCAGTGCATTTCAGACGTCCGATCGCCAGCTCCAGTTTTCCAGCATTTTTTTGATTTCAACCATCTGTTCTTGACGATCGTTTCAGGCTGTCTTCATTCAGATAAGTACCTTTGTGGATTTTTTGCTTATTTTTTACCTGTTTCAGATGCATGTCATCTAGAAAGGGAAAGTGCGCTTGTGGAAGACAGATTCCACACAAGGATATACACGATAAGTGTTTATTCTGCTTAGGGGTAGCTTACGACTACAAGTCTTGTGAGATTTGCCAATGCTTTGTCCCCAAAACTCTGAGAAGCCATTTGTTGGCTCTAAACCTCTATTTAGAGAATCAGCTACTTCATCGATTGGTGTCCGGGATGGAAGGCAGAGCAGAACCTCTGACAAGCCGCCTAGGAAGTAGGCTAAAAAGGTTAGGCCTGACGTCCTAGCTGCTCCTCAGGAATCCGATGAGGTCTTTGAAGCAGGTATTAGCCCAGGATCTCTCTGGACTTCGGATACCACCCTGTTACTGGGAACCGAAATGGAAGCCGGTGCAGTGGGTATTCAGAGTACGTCCGCTGAGGCTTTCCAACCATCAGCTCCTGATGGTGAGGGGGGAACCATGGCTCGTGGTGTTGGAGGGGCCTTCTACTGCCTTACCGTCCATTCCTACTTCAGCATCCAGGCCCACTTCTGTACCTGCTCCTTTCACTTCTTTAAAAAGGAAACAAAAGGAAAAACACAAGGCCCAAGATCCTACTCCAGCTTGGGAGACATTTTCTCAGTCCTTATTCAAGGCCTTTCAAGTACTCCAGACCCAGATTCCCCAATCAAGCCAACCACTTGCTTCACAGGTAAAATCTGATGAAGACTACTCCTCAGAGTAATCTCTGACATACTGCTCCCAGATTGAATCCACTAAGGATTTTGCTACCCCTGGGGAAGAAGAATCCCTCACTCCTGACTCCCCTGGAGAAGATTTCTCCTTTGGGGACACTATTTCCCTACTTAGCATTTTAAGTGAGAGGCCTCAGATGCTTTTAAGACCAAGAAAAAATATTTTGAACCCCTGCAGATGGAGTAGCCCTCACCATCTGCAGTTTCTCCCCTTACTCCCAGCTTTCCAGGATGCCTTCACAGCTGCTTCCCAAAGCCCAGAGTCACAGCCTCCTGCTACCAAGAGACCAGACAGATTTTACAAAGTGTCTGCAAAGGAGCAGTACCTTTTTAAGAATCCACCAGTGGATCCTCCTGTTATTGCAGTTTCTGCTGACAGATCTTCAAGGCAACAACCTTCTTCCCTTTTTCCCACTGATAAGGATAGTAACTTCATGGAGAGGTTGTGGAAGAAGGTATATACTTCTTCCACCTTGGCCATTAGAGCAATTAATTATCAAACTCATATGGCCAAGTTTGCTGTGGATGCCCTGACCAAGGCCTGTACTCTACTGTCTGACATACCTGACTCACCAGCCAAGGCTCAACTGGACTCCCTTCTGAACACAGTATCCCAGGTTACTAGACACTCAATCAAGTGCAGCTATGATGCTGTTGAAGCCTGTTCCAAATTGGATGCAGCTGGTGCAGTGTTAAGGATATTCTCATGGTTGAGAATCCAACCTTTGCCCTTGGATGTCCAAGCAAAATTGTTAGATGCTCCTTTAGATAATTCAGCACTATTTGGATGCAGAGTTACCCAAGTCACTGCAGAAAAAGGCAAAGACTTGCAGAATCTAAAATACTTACTGGTGTCACCAGTTCCCGGGTTCCATAGGAACTACCCCAAAAACCCAGCTTTGTTAAGAGGCAGTCCCTCCCATTCCACTGCCTCTCATCCTAAGGGTAAAGGCAACCTTGGAAACCATCTGCTCGTAGCTTTTCATCCACTTCTACACCCTCATCCTTTCGGAGGCAGCCAGACCCAGATAGAGCTCCTCCACTGTGACTCCCTTCCCTTACCCATCTCCACCCCCCTCACCCTATGCCTAACCCTATCCCCACCCTCATGTCAGAAAATTACCACAGACAGGTGGGTACTTTCCATCATCAAGAGAGGATATTTTATGACTTGGTGGGAATCTCCACCCTTCCAGGGGGCTCCACATCCTCCCGCCAGTCAGTTTTCACTATTGTCCTCCATCCTGACACAGCTTCTCTCTCAGGGCACTATAGAAGTAGTAGCCAAAGACCAAATAACCAAGAGGTTTTACTCCAGGATATTTTTGGTTCCAAGAAAGGATATTCTTGGAGAGCCATCCTCAACCTATCCTTCTTCAACCTCTTCCTCAAGGTACCAACCTTCAAAACGCTCACATTACAGCATCTTCTCTCTCTCATTCCTCCACAAGCCTTCATGGCTTCCCTGGATCTGAAGGATACATACCTTTACATCCCTATTCACCCCACTTACAGAACATTTCTTAATTTCTTTGTGGGTTCTCACATTTTCATTTTTCTGCCTTACCCTTTGGACTTTCCACGCCCCAAGAGTATTCACCAAATGTCTAGCCCCAGTCATTGCACACAACAGACTACAGAGCATACAAATCTACACTTACTTAGGTGATCTATTTATCTATTGATCCTTCATCAAGATCCTCTCACCTTGTCTCAACATCTGAACATGGTTTTGCAGGATTCTACAAAATCTAGGGTTCACTGTCAGTCATTTAAAGTCCCAAATGACCCCATCACAAGACCTTGTTTTTCTGGGGTGCAGGATAAGAACAGATTTGATGTCAGTCTTTGTCCCTACCCTGAAAGTGGAAGTTCTCACACAAATTTTCCAGTCCCTCCTACCACTACCATCCATGTCAGCCAGAGAATTTCTGAGAATCCTGGGATTCATGGCTTCATTCATTTATTTATTTATTTTATGGTACATTTGTTAACCAGGCTAGTCCAACTGGATATATTTCCATTTTCAGTGGAGGCCCGGGGAGAAAAGCTCCACAGTGACATTTAAAAGTTTATAATACACAATTATAAGAGAACAATGTAAGACAAAATAAAATGAGAGAGCAGTAGTTACAAAGTCATACTATTTAAGCAAATACCAAATTCAAAAGAAATTATTTACATAAAAATTAGTTAAAAATAATTAGAGAGCCGTAGCTAAAGAGAAGTATGCAAATTATGAAAGACAAAAACTTTGAAAGGAACAAGATACTCTTTCAATTAAGATATGAGAGGTTATTTACAGTATGTTCACAGTTTAATTCATCTCCTATTTGCAACAATAATTTCAGACAGTTACCGCTACCCAGGGGTAAGTAGTGATAAAAAGGTAAGGGGAAGCAGGATAGAGAAAAATGGCAAAAGAGAATGCAGACAATTAGTCAGGGTAACATCAAGGGCATAACCAGTGAGTTTTAAGATGTTGCTTCAGCCTTTGCTTAAAGAGTGGGAAGGAGGGAAGTACTGTTAGATCTGATGGCAACATGTTCCAATATTTTCCAGCAGTATTAGAAAACAAGAAGTCACCTGCCGAGTTATTAGACTTGCTAATGCTAGCTAGTAGTTTAGTGGAAGAGCATAAGGAACTGAGGTTTGCATAGGTGGTAATAAGGTTAGAGAGTATCGGTATGTTGTTAGGTTGGTAGAATAGCCTATGAACAATGGTAAGTTGGGAAAGTATCAGAATGTTTTTTAGTTCAAGCCAAGCTAGCTGCTTTAGGTTCAGACAGTGGTGAGTTCTGAATGGGTTCTCAGTGGCAAACCTGGCAATATTATTATAGGAGTTAGTTTAGTGAGATTATTTTTCTTTAGGTTGGTATAAATGGGGGAAGCATAAAGAAGAGTGGAGATTAGATGGGAGTGGGCAATTGTAGTTCTGGCTGTTGGTGTTAAGAAGGGTTTTATTCTATATAGGGAGCCAAATTTTCTATTTACTGTTTTTATTGTGTTATTTATATGATTGTCAAATGTAAGGTTATTGTCAGTTAAGACTCCTAATAGTTTGGTGGTGGAGTCTAGGGTTATAATGGTGCCATTATTTGACTTGATTGAGAAATTGATGGGGGGGGGACTTACTGTTCGGTGTGAAGAGTAAGAGCTTGATTTTTTGTCATTCAAAAGAAAGCAACGGTTTAGAAACCATGCCTCGACTGAGTTGAATACTGTCTGGATTAGGGATTGTAGTTCAGATGTGGAGATGGAAGAACATATGAGCGTGGAATCGTCTGCATATTGTATGCAGGTAGCTTGAGGGATTGCTAAGTAAAGGTCGTTGATGAATACTGAGAATAAAAGTGGGCCGAGAATGGAGCCCTGAGGGACTCCAAGGGAGACTGGCAGGTGGGAAGATAGTTTGTTCTCCTAAAGGACTACTTGTTGCCTATTGTTAAGGTAGGACTTAAAGAGAACAGCCTTGGTGACAAGAGCAAGGGATTCAAGAGTTTTTAGGAGTAGGGGATGGTTGACCAGGTCAAAAGCTTTTGACAGATCAGTAAAGAGTGCTGATGAGAGGATGTTGTTATTATGGTTTTTATTGATAGAGTCGGTGAAAGATAGGAGTGCTGTGGTGGTACTATGAAATGGCCTAAAGCCATGTTGACAGTTAGCTAGTATATTAAGTTGGGTTAGGTGGTTAATTAGTTGATGGTGAATAAATTTTTCCATAACTTTAACTAAGGGTGATAAGAGAGCTATTGTTCTGTAGTTGGAATACTCATTGGAGTTTCCGCCTTTATGTAGAGGGATAATGTGAGAGATTTTCCAGATATCTGGGATTGTTCCATCATTTATGGTTCTGTTTATAAGGATGGATACAGGATAAGCAACTGCTGTAGCTGCTTTTTGCAGGTATTCAGATGGTATTTGGTCTGCAGAGGGGGTACATGGCTTAAGTTTATGTATAAGTTTTTGGATGTATGAGGTAGCGATGGGTTGTCTTTGGAATGTTGGGAAAGTATTAGGTAAAGAGGTTTGGGGATTAGAGTTGTTTGTGGACAGTTGACAGGCTAGAGATTTTATGGTGTCTGTAAAGAAGGTATTGAAGGCATTGGCAGTTTGAAGGGAGGTATTGTTATCAGCCCCTAGAGGGGGTGGTGTGCTGGAGTGCCCTGGGTGAAGGAGTCTATTTACGCTAGACCAGAATTTTTGTAGGTTCTTATGGTGAGATTGCTGTAGTTTACAGTAGTAGTTTTTTTGTCAGTCAGTATGGCTTTTTTAGTAGTATTCCTTAGCTGTCTAAATGTTGCTCTGAGATATTTTTGGATGCTCTCAGCTTAGTCCAAGATTTATTCCTAAGCAATATGAGTTGTTTAGTTTCTTTTGAAAGCCAGGGGGCAGGTTTGGGCTTCATTCTGATAGAACATTTAGGAGCATGCTTATCAAGGATAGTTAAGAATTTAGAGTTGAAATATTTGACAGCCTGCTCAAGAGTGAGAGTTTTTAGTGGGCACCAGTTACAGGCATTAAGTTCATTTTGGAATAATACAGGGTTAAAATGTTTGTTGGTTCAAGAGATTTTATAAGTAGGGGTGTTAGGGATGTCATTCTTTTGTCTTATAATGTAAGTTAACATATGATCACTTAAGTCATCTGGTAGAGTTCCGACCTCGTATATTTGTTGTTGTTTATTGAGTATCCAATCTAAGATACTCTCTTTGTTGTTGGGTTTGTTAAGTCTAGTGGTGGTGATAGTTTAACTAAAGCCATGAAGATTAATATGTGATGAAGGATTATCTGTATTTACACATTTCCAGTCAGTATTAAAATCACCAAGTATAATAGTTTTGTGTGGGTAAGAAGTTGATACCCAGCTTAGAATGTCTTCTGTTATAGAGATGATATTACCAGGGGGTAGGTAGATGCATATATAGCACTTTGGAAGTGTTTAGTTGAAGTCGGGAGATAAGAACTTCAGCTTTACTGTCCTGAGGTGAGTTATAGGATATGAAGGAGATCTGTAGTGTGGATTTATACAGTAGTGCTACACCCTCACCCCTACGTTTTATGTGGTCAAGTCTCAATATATTGTAACCTGGGGGGATTATTTCATTATCTTTAGTTGCAGGATTTAACCAGGTTTCTGTGAGGCAGAGGATATGAAAAGAATGAATATCAAGGAGGGCATGGAGATGGGCAATTTTATTATTTATACTGCGGATATTGAGATGACCTAAAAGTAAATAATTTGAGAGACAGGTTTGGGTAGTTAGGGTGGGGGGAGTAGTAGGAGTTGTAAAAGTTGGAATGTTTGTTGGGCCTGGGTTAGGGGTTATGTCATCATCTTTTAAGGTAGGAGTTTTTAGGGCAGAAGATGGGTAGTTGAGGAAGCTGGTTAGGTATTTTAGTTTTTTTACAGTTGTTTTATTGAATTTAATATGATTACGTCGATGATACTTGGCTAGCAGGTCGCAGGGTGTGGATGTGGTATTTATTTGAAAATGGGTAAAGGTGTAGTTGTGACTAGCTGTTTGTTTAGGAGAGTAGTTGAAGTAGTCATGATTAACTTTATTAATGGAGGTGAAAAGATAGGCAGAGGTGAGAATAGATATGAGAGTAAATAGTATTATAAATTTTGTTAGGATAGGTTTAGTTGTTGAGGACATATTTTAGAGAGTTTCTTGTATAGCTATAGCAGGAACTGGGAAAGAAAGACAAAGGAAAAGTAAGGATATTATAAAGTTGTTTATGTGGCAGCAGAGATAGGTATTGAATTATCTTAAGAGTTTTAGAAGGCGGTACTGGATGTAGGAGGTGTGGGAAGTGTGAAATAGGTGGGGTGTGGTTAAATTATACAGATTGGTTGAAGTATTAGATTGGATGGTTGGGAGAGAGGGTGTGGTTAAAGAAGTATAAGTTTAGGACCCCTGGGAGTGGGTGGGAATTGGGGGGGTAGGGGAGCGGAGTGAGCCCGCAGGGCGAACGAAGTGGGTTACAGCTGAGAGAAACTGAGAGGTAATCAGTTATTCAGTGAGACTGAGATTTATACAGCTTTGAGTAGGTAAAGATGCTCTGTCTAGCCACGATGCACATGAGGAAGTTTAGTGGGTATTGAAGCATTCTTGGAACCAACGCATCCATTCCTTGGAAGCAAATCTTTCTCTTCTTCCCTGTTTAAAAAAGGAACTCAGCTGGTGGATATCTGCTATCACCCTCAGTCAAGGGGTGCACTTAAAGATTCCTCCACCCAAACAGCATCTTTACACAGATGCATCAGACCTAGGTTGGGGAGTTGTCCTTCACAGTACCAACATCCAGCACAAGGTGCAGAGGGTATGGTCCATTCCAGAAAGAAGGTACCACATCAATTTAAAAGAGTTACGGGCTCTTTACTTAGCAATTCAAGCTTTTCAAGGGATCCTTCTGCCAGGCACATTGCAGGTCATCACAGACAACATAGTCCTGTGGTACATAAACAAGCAGGGAGGAACAAAATCCTACCCTGCATGCAGTCTGGCAGTTTGAATCTGGTCCCGGGCAACAGCACTACACATTTACTTACAGGCAGTCTACATCCCATCAAGACAATGTGATGGCAGACACCCTGAGCAGGATCTTATCTCCCACGAATGGATGCTTCACAGGGAGGTGTTTCTGGATTTAATTCACTGGTGGGGTATTTCTCAGGCAGATCTGCTTGCCTCCTCCCAGGACAGACAGATGCCCCATTTTTGTACAAGGCTTCCCATCCACAAGCCTGGAAGGTGGGCGCCTTCTCCTTCTCACAGGAGGGAATGTTCCTTTATGCCTTCCCACCATTTCCATTGATTC
>NC_056737.1:381350341-381367841 GCF_019279795.1 Protopterus annectens | reverse complement strand
CAGTACCAGCACATTCTATACGGGATTGCCCCAAGGATTGATTACAAGACATGTGGGAGCTTTTCTTCACCAAAAGAGACAAAAACTGCAGAAAGATTTGACACAATACAGAAATCAGCAAGCCTAGCTGCTTAAGAGTGAATGACTGGCCATTTCAAGTTACAGACCGAGGACATGGCACTCGCAACAAGGATTTTCTGCTAACCGAGCTAATACTGGCTTTATACAACAAACATAATACTACTGCTGCTCCACCGCTTAACTACCCACCAGTTCAGAGGAATTCCAGCGTCGCAGAGGAACATATAATGTTCATCGTGTTTCACTATTGCAGTCATGACTGTGGGGTTCTCCCCTGCCGGCAGGCAGTCCTCGGTCGGCCAGAATCCCAAAGTCTGGGTCCGGCGTTGGCTGTTCAACCATGCTCCCTGACGTCAGACTGCCAGGAGTACAAAGCGTCGCAGAGGAACATATATTCCCATTGATACACCAGAAGGACCTTACCGAGCCCCCCCCCCCCCAACATTCACGAATGCACAAGATAACAGTGTGTTCCACATTAACAACAGTAATAATAATTTTTTCCCCTGACTCACATGGTCTCCAGGGCCAGAGAGCAAACACCAAGGGGCAGAGGACAAGTGAACATAGGACAGACATCGAGATGCAGAGGAAGAACGCATCTGATACAGACACCTATGGGCAGAGGGAGAATGAGAGGCAGACCAAGGACATGCAATCTACAGAACTGAAATTGCTCTCCAATTATGTCCCAGAAATACACAATTCAGCTTTCTTTAACCTCACAAGCAGAGCTCTCCCCATGGTTAAAGCAATAACATTGTAGTAAAACTGGTTAGTGCTAACAAACAAATCATGGTAGAATTTTGAATACACAAGTTACTAGGATCAAAAAGGAAGTGGCTATTCAGGGGTTACCTGAGGCTACATAGTGCCTTATAATGTGTAGAGTATTATTCAAACCTGTGATTAAGTCAGCACCCAGAGAAAACTTGTCATATAAGTTCACGTAGTATTCTTGAAGTTCAATAAAAACTGTAACAGAAGGAACTGTTGGCAACATAGACTGAGTAAACAAAAAACTGTTGTAATTCCTTGTCAAAAAATATCACTCAGTGTATTGTAATATAGCTAGAAATTATCTGGTTGGTGAAAACAAAGTGGAGGCAAAAAAACATGTTAGTCTGTAGTTAAAACAAAATAAAATAAAGGAAAGGTAGCCCTTCATACATTCATTTGTTAAAGATGATGTACCTGATCTGTTTGGAAACATTACTTGTGTAAAAAGCAATAATTCTAAAAACTAAAAGAGAAAAGAAACTGTTGAATCCTAAAAAGTCTCCTGGCCCACAGCAAGTCTCGGGCAAACAAAGAAACATCTCGCTAGAGCACCGGACTCCCTCGGTCTTTGACCAGTAACTAAAGACTCAGCTTGTTAACCCAGGACACATTCCAGGGTCAACTGAATCTCCTGCCCCACAGCAAGTCCCGAGCAAACAAAGACACATGCCACTAGAGCGCCGGACTCCCTCAGTCTTTGACCAATAACCAAGGACTCAACTTGTGTTGGTGCTCAACCACCACATACTCTTAGCTAATTTGGGAGCAGCTTGACTTAAGATAGTTCTGCTAAGCGTCTCACTGTTAGACTTGTTTACTGGCGATCCCTCAGCCAGGAGCAGCAGCTGCATACCTCTCCCTACCTCATGCTGCCCCCCCTTAAATGGTGCCGTTTACCAGGAAGACTGTAAAAGAAGTACTCAGACCAGATACCGATTATTACAATAATAGTAAAATAGGAGCAAAGTAGCAGTTAACCTAGCTATTCCTTGGGCTTCTAAACTTAACCTTAAATATCTTTTGCTCCTCTGTTTGTTATAGGCTCTATCTCTACTGCTCTGAAACACACAGAAGAGCAAAAAGAAATCTGTTAAAACTGATACCTGCTTGCAGGAATTACTGATTGGTTTTCTTTCCCTTCGCACAACTAGGCCAGGGGCATAGGTTTTCTCTTCCCATTGGCTGCCCTCCCCCACCAGTTGTTGTTTCCCTTCCCCCTCCCAGCTTATTGCACAGTATTGGCTGACCCAAGGTATCAGAAGCTCCGGGCGCCATTTTTCTTTCCCACTGCAGCTGCTTAACTCCCTCAGTGAGGATTCGCCCCTTGTAAGTGTTGTAGTTGTTATTACTAATGAAATAGCTGCATGTGTCTTAAGTATGTGGATATTCTTTTAACTGCCTGCATCTGTACTCTGTAACAGGTTACTAGCAATGTTAATGTGTTTCTATGTGTAGATACAGCTGTAGAGTGCCATAACACTATATTGGTCTTTAGTAAGCAAACTGAATGCCTTCCTACTGTGTAGATATAGTGTTCCAACTATTGCTATAGTTAACATGTTTGTACTAAACTACTGTAACACTTTATACACTGTGTAGATATTTTGCACTAAACTACTGCCACTGTTACTTTCTGTGTCCTATATTACTGTTTTTTATTATATGCTCCTGCATGCCTGCTAGATCACACACATGGATCACTTTTTACGGTGGACTTAATCTGTGTCATTCTTTACAGTGGGCTTAGTCTGGTACAGTAGTGTAGGTGCTTTGTATGCACATTATCCAAGAGAATACATTTATTCTGCCTTTATGTGGTTTGAGATTGTAACTTGCCTGCTATTTGCCACATTTAAAGGTAAGCAGACTTATATGTTACAAGTAAAGTGTGGATACACATATTATTTGCTAAGCAAATTCATCTATGCAGCCTTTGTGCTGGTGTTGGTCGGTACATTGCCTGTAGTTCGATAACTGACTGTTAGAAGGACTACAACCTCAGTGTGCTGTACAAGTAAGATCTAGAGTAACCTCTGTGATTAAAGGTCCCCTCTCCAGCATGCAAACCAATTTCCCTCCCTCCCAAACTCTCACTACTCCTACCTGTCCTTGTGTGACGCACATTAGTTCCAGACTGTATCTTCTTTCCCTCCATCACCTTCTTATCACACAAAATCCAAATGTTTTAACTCATACATGTTTATATTGCTTATAACTGCTGGTGTTTTCTCCTTTGTCTCACTGCATGCTATACCTAAAACCATACCTCTCTTTTACCATTTTTAGTAACTCAGGACACATTCCAGGGTCAACAGGGTCTCCTGCCCCACATCAAGTCTCGGGCAAACAAAGATATATCCCGCTAGAGTGCCGGACTCCATCAGTCTTTGACAAATAACCAAGGACTCAACTTGTGTAGGTGCTCAACCACCACATACTCTTGGCTAATTTGGGAGCAGCTTGGCTTAAGATAGTTCTGCTAAGCGTCTCACTGTTAGACTTGTTTACTGGCGATCCCTCAGCCAGGAGCAGCAGCTGCATACCTCTCCCTACCTTATGCTCCCCCCATTTACCAGGAAGGCTGTAAAAGAAGTAGTCTGACCAGATACAGATTATTACAATAACGGTAAAACAGGAGCAAAGTAGCAGTTAACCTAGCTGTTCCTCAGGCTTCTAAACTTAACCATCTATTGCTCCTCTGTTTGTTATAGGCTCTATCTCTACTTCTCTGAAACACACAGAATAGGAAAAAGAAATGTGTTAAAACTGATACCTGCTTGCAGTAATTACTGATTGGTTTTCTTTCTCCTCACACAACTCGGCCTGGGCTAGCCCGGCTCCATTTGCCATTGCTACACTCGGGCTCACTCTGCTCCCCCTACTGTACCCCCATTCTCACCCACCCCCAATTCAATTACATTTATTCTCACCCTAGCTCCGCCCCTCATTAGCCCCAACCCAATCACCATCCTTCAATATCAAAATATCACTTATATTTAAACTAACACCTTTCAGTCTCCTATTACCCCTAACCCTCCAACTACAGCTTACTCCACTACAAATTAATATCTGCCATAAACCCACATCCACATCCTCCACTGACACCATACCTCTCAGCACCTTCTCTAACATTTCTTGTAACCTATACACAACACAGGATATTCTCAGCTTTAAACTAAAAATCCTCCCCCTAAGTGATAGAACTATCATAAAGCATACCACTTTACCTCCACCATAACATAAAAAAGAAAGAAGAACCCACTACTATCCTACTTAAATACTCCAAACTATCTTTAAGTGGAGATATCCATCTCAGTCCAGGTCCTCTCTCCTCATCTCTCAACCTACCTAGCCTCTACAAATCTCTAAACCTAACTACAATTAACCTGCAAAGTATTCTAAACAAAATCCCCGACTTCCATGCCTGGATAACTCATAGCAAGCCCGACCTTATTGCTATCACAGAAACATGGCTAAAACCATACATTAGAAGCTCAGAATTCCTTCATCCTGGCTTTGCTTGCATCCGTTCAGATAGGCCACATAAAAAAAAGTGAAGGGTAGCACTGATCTACCCCAACACCTTCACCATACCCAACTTCTCCACCGCAGAAATCGTAATAACCTTCCTAAAAATTAATTATGGCAAAAACCTCTGCATCATTGTCCTCTACATTCCCTTCGGCAACAATATTCCCATACTAGAGGAAATCTTAGCTTGGACATCAAACAACATAACTACAGAAACGATAATTCTTGGTGATGTTAATATTAATTGGTTAGATGTCTCCCAACACCACTCCCCAAAAAACATCAATCTATATAACTACAGCCAGCTAATCACTGATATTACCAGACCTAACAAAAACAACAGCTGCAGGACAATCCTAGATTGGATCATGGTCTCTGACCCCAGTAAAATATCCAGCAGGGGAACTCTCCCAAACAGTATCAGTGACCACGTACCTGCCTATATAATATGTAAAACCACATCACCATTAAACAGACATGAATATAGAAGCACCAGAGACTCATCATATTTTTGCCCCACTACCTTTAACAATTCTTTAAAAAGCATTAACTGGGATCCCTTAAAAATACTTTTTCTTGATGAAGTAGTTGAATTTTTCAACTCTACTGTCCTTAACATCTTAAACAACCTCACTCCCTCCCAGCTAAAATGTTTATGCCCCATGGCTCACAAGAGCAACCAAACAGAACATGGCTTCTAGAGACAAAGCCTGGAAGCTTTGGCATAAGCACAAAAATCCTTCTGACCTTATAACCTACAGACACCTTTGCAACCAAGTAAAGCGCCTAGTTATTAAGGATAAAAAAGGTTACTACCATAATCTACAAAACAAAAACAAAACAAAACACTTCTGGAGCTCTATCAACAACCTACTATCTCTTAGATTTATAGGTTCATAGGTAGGTACTAGGCTATCAGCCCAAGGGCCTAAGTAAGCCTAGCCAACAAGGTTCCCTGGATTACGCCACCCAAAGAAAGTTAATTTCTGTGCCCCTGTCGAGAAGAGCCACAGAAGTGATCCCCAGGGTGTATTTCCTATTTCCCATCCACTCATCAAGATTTTTCTTGAAGAGTGCTAATGAGGAACTTTGCTTGACATAGATGGGTAGCTTGTTCCAGAGTATAGGAAGTCTCTGGGACAGGAATCTATCCCTCCAGCATGTCCTGTTCATTGTGGTGACAAGGTTTAGGTCCCTAGAGCGTGTAGCTCAAAAGGGATTGGGATTTCTGTAGGTGTAGCATGTCCAACAGCTCTGGGTTTAACATAGCTTGATATGTTAGGCAGAGATCTCCTTGGAGTAGGCGATATGCTACAGAGTAAACCTGGAGTTTTTTGAGATGGTCAGTGTAGGGCATCTGTTGGAGGCCAGTAATCCTCTTTGTGAGGTACTTCTGTGGCCTTTCCAGCTGCTGCAGATGTCTTGTGAGGTACATTTCAAAAGGGGCAATGTTCATCGTGCATACAGCTGCAGTCATAACAGATGGGTTATCCTGCCGTCAGGGGGGTCCTCGGTCAGCCGAATTCCAAAGTCTAGGTCCGGCGTCGGTTGTCGTTGCTTCTTCCCTGACGTCAGGGGTATAAAAGAGGCAGCCAACGCCATTTTCTTCAGTCTTTCTTGCCGCGCCGTGCCCGAAGCAGAAGCAGTTCGCAAGTGCCGGTCGGCCAGCTCCTGAGATTTTCGAAAGTATTTCAGCTGAAGTCTTCTTGAAAGCTAAGTACCCTGTTGGGGAAACTTTTCTTGTCTTAGACCGATGTCAGACAAAGTTAATAATTGCATTTCATGTGGGAAGCAAATACCGCATAAGGATTTCCACTCTTTCTGTATACCTTGCTTAGGCCCAGACCACGACGTCTCGGCCTGCCGATTTTGTGCTAGATTCAACAAGCGCACTATTAAGCATCGGGCGGAGTTCGCCCTTCACTTTTTTGGCAAAAAATGTAATTATATTATGTCGTCGGATACTCCGACTCCAGTTTTGAGCAAAAAATGCAAAGATAAGGACCGACATACGAGGTCCGCACCTCCTACTGAAACCACGCTAAGGCCGACTACCGGTTCTCTGGTACTCAGCGAGGCGCCTACGCAGCCCCTGAGTACCGATGACAATGCATTACTGGTGTCTTCAGTACCCGAGGTCGCAGGCTCCTCGGCCCCCATTCCTACTACAGATACCGATGCCACTCCTGGCGGGGAAACTCAGAATTTAGACAGGCCTGCCACGTCTCAAGGGGTCTTCAGGCCTTCCTCCTTCTCTATTAAAGCCTTCACTAAATCTAAAGCAGCCATGAAAACCAAAAAACAGGTTCCTCAGACCCCCTCTCAAGGCACCATGCCTAAAAAACAGATGCTTAAAATGGCTGAGGATTTGATTACTCTTATCAGGGGTTCTCAACCCCCCCCCCCCTGACAAAAGGCCCAGATTAGAGGAAGACTACCCTTCCTCAGATCAAGCTTCTATTACCTCAGAACTATCTGAGGACCAGGATTATGTCTATTCTCCATTCGAAGACTTTGATGCAGAGGAGTCTATTCCCTCAGTCTCCCCTGGGGGGGAAACCCTGCATACATTGAGGGAACACTTTCACTGGGAAGGCCAAGATTACTCAGATTCCAAGAAAAGGCTCAGGGAATTTCTTCTGCTCCCCCAGCATAGGCCTCTGGCTATCCCTCCTGTTTTAGATATATTGGATGATGTGTACACAGAAGCCAGCCTTAATCCAGATTCTTTGCCTCCAGCTCCTGTTAAACCAGACAGGTATTACCGGGTTCCTGATTCTCACCAGTTCCTATATAAAAGCCATACTGCTGACCCAGAAACAATTTCACAGGGTCCCAAGGGAATTAAGGCCTCTACTGCTAAAAACCCATTACCTTCAGAGAGAGATTCCCGAGCTTTAGAAAGGTGGGGGAAAAAGGTGTACACCTCGGCCACTTTAACCATGAGGGCATTAAACTGTCAGTTCCGTATGTTAAAGTATCAACAGTTTTTGATATCTCACCTGAAAAGCAAGATGACACAACCAGAACAACCAGATTTAAAAGAGTTGCAGGATTTGTTGCATGGTGCAGAGCAAGTGGGTAAACATACCTTGCAGTGTGGTTTTGATGCTTTAGAGGCCTCATGTAGAGCTGCTGTTACGGGGTCTGTTATACATAGGCATGCTTGGCTCAAAGAGCAAACCTTACCAGATCATGTCAAAGCTAAATTATTAGATGCACCTCTTCAAAAACATGTATTGTTTAATGTTAAAGCTGAGGAGGTGCTAAAGAAAATGGAGGAAAAAGCGAAATCAATGCAAACAGTGAAAGATTTCCTGCAGGTACAGCCTCCACGTTTCAGCAGAAACTGGCCTTCAAAAAATTGGTCCTTTCCAGCCATGGACAGACCTCAAAGGGGCAGATACAGGCATCCAAGGGGTAGAGGGCAACCTCAAGGATCTTTCAGAGCCAGACAGTGGCAAGCACCAACCCCAAGAGGTGGAGAAGATAGATCACAGTCTTTTAGAAAACAGACACAATGACTTCCCCCTACACCTGCCAAGCAAAGCTTTAATGGCAACACCTTTGGGTGGAAAACTGACATTATTCTCAAAAAATTGGCATATTGTTACAAAAGACAAATGGATTCTGGACATTGTAGACAGAGGCTACAGGTTCCACTTTCACACCCTTCCAAAAATGAGAGGCATGCCAAACCTGCCACAAAATTAAAGGGCAGAGGCACAAAAATAAATTTCAGCTCTCGTGGACATGAAAGCAATTCAAGAGGTACCTGCAAAAGAACAAGGTCAAGGGTTTTATTCCAGACTATTCCTGGTACCAAGAAAAGACAAAGATTGGAGACCTATCTTAGACCTATCCATCCTAAACACATATCTACAGGTGCCAAAATTCAAGATGCTCACATTACAGCAGCTTCTTCCCATGCTGGGCAAGGAGTCTTGGCTGGTAACATTGGACCTCAAGGAGGCATACCTGCATGTCCCTATCAGACAAGATTGCAGAAGATACCTCAGATTTCTTGCAGGTTCAACCCATTACCAATTCTCTGCATTGCCCTTTGGCTTATCTACTGCACCCAGAGTGTTTACGAAATGCCTGGCATCAGTAATCGCCTTCTGCAGACAACAAGGGATACAAATCTACCCATACCTGGACGACTGCCTGATCCAAGTGGACAGCAAGAACATACTACTGCAGCACCTGGCATTTGTAATAAAACTGTTGAACTACCTGGGATACACAGTCAACAAAAGGAAATCAAAACTAATACCCTCTCAACAAATAATTTTCCTGGGTGCCAGCTTGGATACAACCACCCAGATGGCCTACCTCATGCCAGACAAGCAAGGGCAACTGTCTCAATACTTCAGAAAAATGGCAACTTACACCAGGCTAACTGCAAGGAAAGTCCTGCAGGCTCTGGGATTCATGGCATGTTGCATCCTACTAATCCCATGTGCAAAGCTGCATATGAGGAAACTTCAATGGTACCTAAAAAACTTACGGTCTCAACACAGCTACAGCTTGGAAGCAATTATACCACTCATTCCATGCCTTCAAAAGGAATTTATGTGGTGGGCTCAAGCTTGCCAAAGAAACACAGGTCTTCCTTTCTGTGTACCTCAAGCAACTCAAACCATCACAACAGACGCCTCAGATTACGCCTGGGGAGCACACATGACAGATCAGTGCATTCAGAGAAAATGGACCCGAAAAGAGAAGCACCTTCACATCAACCAAAAGGAAATGCTTGCCGTGCAAAAGGCTATTATGACCTTCAAAGACCTACTGTATCCAGGCCAGCTATTGATAAGGACAGACAACACCACAGTGATGTGGTACATAAACAAACAGGGGGGAACTCATTCATACCCCCTGTGCAGGCAAGCCATGACCCTATGGAACACAGCACTGGAATTGCAAATTCAGCTACAGGCACAATTTCTGCCAGGGAAGGAAAACACACTGGCAGACAACCTAAGCAGAAATATGACAGATCCACACGAATGGAAGTTGCATCCTCAAGTTTTCACAAAGATTACTCAGGCATGGGGACAGCCAGACATAGATCTCTTTGCTACCCACAGAAATTGCCAGTTGAAAAAATTTTGTTCAAGGACCTATCATCCACAGGCCTGGAAAGTGGACGCACTTTCCTTCAATTGGGCAACATTGACAGTCTATGCCTTCCCACCTCTTCCTCTGCTGCCCAAAGTTCTATTAAAAGCCAGAGCAGAGAGGCCGAAAATGATTCTCATTGCTCCAGACTGGCCAAGACAACACTGGTATCCGCTCCTGAAGAGCCTGACACATTCCCCACCAGGGACCCTACCTCTAGTACCTCTTCTGTTGTCCCAGCACAACTACAAAACTCTTCACAGCCATCTCAAAACTCTAAATCTAGCTGCATGGAGAATTCCTTGATTTCCCAACAGTTTCTACTCTCCAAGGAGGTGCAGGACATCATCTTGGAGGCCAGAAGACCTTCTACTAGAAAGACCTACTCCGCCAAATGGAAACGATTTTGTGCCTGGAATCAAGAAAAGGGACAGAATCCTTGGGTAATAAATATACCTCAAATTTTACAGTACCTAGCTGAGATGTTAAACAATGGACTTTCCTTCTCCTCCATCAAGATCCACGCTTCAGCCATTTCTGCACAATACAACACAGATCCTCCTTTATTTTCTCATCCTCTCTTAAGGCAGTTCCTCAGAGGGGCAAAGACTATAAAACCCCCAAGGAAACCACCAGTCCCTGCTTGGGACCTCAACTTATTGGAAAAGCTGACCCTTCCTCCCTTCGAGCCAGCTTCTTCAACAGAGTTACAGTACTTGTCATGGAAAACAGCCTTTCTTTTGGCTATCACCTCAGCACGCAGGGTTTCGGAGCTACAGGCCCTCATGGCTGTGCAGCCATTCATCATTTTCCATCAGGACAGAGTTTCCTTACGAACCAACCCTACCTTTATGC
The DNA here is from genome assembly GCF_019279795.1 of Protopterus annectens. Taxonomy (NCBI): domain Eukaryota; kingdom Metazoa; phylum Chordata; order Ceratodontiformes; family Protopteridae; genus Protopterus; species Protopterus annectens. The sequence goes on along the minus strand of NC_056737.1, from coordinate 381,357,470 downwards.
CAAAGGTAGTATCCAATGTAGCTTTGAATCAGACTATCCACTTACCTACCTTTTATCCTAATCCACAAAACAAAGGGGAAAGACTACTACATTCCTTGGACATTCACAGACAACTTTGTTACTATTTGGACAGAACAAAGCCATTCAGGAAATCTGAGCAACTCTTTGTGTCCCATGCTGCAGGTGCTCAAGGAAAGGCTATTTCCAAACAGACAATTTCAAAATGGATAGCCCACTGCATAAGCTTTTGTTACTCATTTCATGGAAACACTGTGCCTGCATGCATCAGATCACACTCCACCAGAGCCACAGCTACCTCTGCAGCCTTCCTCAGGGGGGTCCCTACCAAGGACATTTTGGAAGCAGCCACCTGGAGTTCAGTGCACACTTTTTCCAAGCACTATCACCTCCCACTATACTCAAAATCTAGAGCGGGCTTTGCCACAGCAGTCCTGCAGGGCATCCTAGCCCCTCCTAGTTCCACTTAGTACCTACCACCCTTACTTAGCTTTGGGATTCTACCCATCTGTTATGACTGCAGCTGTATGCACGATGAACATAGTACAGTTTTGTACCTACCATAAATGTAGATGTTCGAGTGCTCATACAGCTGCAGTCCAGGTTTCCCTCCCTCCATCCCCTCTTAGGACAGGCCTTTTGACAAACACTTTTCATATAACCTTTTTGGGGCATTCTTTTATGGTGTATTTGCTTGCAACTACTGTTTTTGTTTTATCAACTTTGCATCTTTGCATAGCATTATGTTTTTCTTCCTTCTGGGGGCACCTGACATCTGGGGCAAGAAAAACTGAAGAAAATGGCGTTGGCTGCCTCTTTTATACCCCTGCCGCACTGACATCAGGGAAGAAGCGACGACAACCGACGCCGGACCTAGACTTTGGAATTCGGCCGTCCGAGGGCCCGCCTGACGGCAGGATAACCCATCTGTTATGACTGCAGCTGTATGAGCACTCGAACATCTACATTTATGGTAGGTACAAAACTGTACTTTGTACTCTATAATGGCTCTAATGAGTGCAGAGTAGAAGGGAAACAATGACCTCTTATTTCCTGGATAAGAACCCTTTTGTGATGAGGTGTGCCACATAGAAGGATTTCCTGACTACTGTAGCGATGTGATTATCAAAGGAGAGGCTACTGTCCACCTGGGTCCCAAGGTCTCTTTTCACACATTCGGTGTTAAGTAGACTGGTGTTTATGTGGTAGTTTATGGGTACAGAGTTTTTATCAAAGGGAATGACAATGCACTTTTTGGCATTGAGCTTGAGGCCATGTCTCTGACACCAGGCATCTGTCTCAGTGAGGCACTTCTGTAGAATGTCCACATCATTTGGGGACTCAACTGTGGCTCCTAGTTTGCAGTCATCTGCAAACTTCGTTAGCCAGAGGCGTTCTGTGTTAGCCTGTTCTTCAGAGAAGTAGATACCAAACAGGAGAGGTCCCAGGACTGAACCCTGTGGTACTCCACTTGTCACTGGTTTGAAGTCAGATTTGGAGTCTGCAACTTTTACAGTGTGGGCTCTGTCAGTGAGCCAGTTGGCAACCCATCTTGTCACGTAGGGATTTATGCCTATGTTTAGCTATAATTCCAGAATGGAGGATGGTGTCGAATGTCTTGGAGAGGTCAGGATAGGCTGCGTGAAAAACCTTACCCTCTCCTAGATCAAACAATAACCCCTGCCCAAATCCAGAAAAAAACATTGAAATAGCCACACTATTCAACACATATTTCATAGATATCATAGCCAGTCTTATCACTAACTTCCCTCATAACCAGCCTAAACCATTAGACCCCCCCCCCCATCTGCAAATACCGCCTTTCCCCACTCCTATAACTTCTCTAGAACCTACTCCTACTGCCACAGTAAAGAAACTACTTCTCAAACTAAAACCTTGTACTACTGCCCCTGACAACCTGCCCCCCAGAATTCCTTCAAATAGCTGAAAACTCCATTCCCTATCCTGTCAGCGTACTTCTTAATAGGTCCGTCAGAGAGTCTTATGTTCCAACCGTTTGGAAAAAAGCATTCATCCTCCCACTGCAGAAAGGCGGTAACAACCCAGACATCACCAACTTTTGACCCATCGCCATTCTTTCTCCCATGTCAAAAATCCTACAGAAATGTATTCACAGCCAACTCCAAAACTTTCTACTGAGCAATAACCTGCTATCAGCAACCCAGCATGGTTTTAGACCTGGGCATAGTACCACTACAGCTCTTAATATCCTTCTCTGACTCTGTCAACCGGGCTCAAGACGCCGGAAAACTTGTCTCCTCTCTATTTCTCAACCTTTCCAAAACCTTTGGTACTATCTCCCTTTCTCTTCTTATAAAACTGTCCAACTTAGGAATCTCTCCTTCCACCCTACACTGGTTCACTAACTACCTCAGACAGGCAACAAGCTACTAAATGGCTACACTCTTTCTCTCCTTTCCTCAACACTACTACTGGAGTACCCCAGGGATCTATCTTAGGGCATCTGCTTTTCAGCATTTTTGTCAATGACTTCTACTCTACTCTCACCCAAGGTACAGTCATCCAGTATGCAGATGACTCTACGATCATCTGCACTGCTAATTCTTCACCCGAACTCCTGAAACATACCCAGTCAGCTCTCATCTCCACCGAAATATGGATGGCTAACAACCGCCTTTCCTTAAACTCTAAGAAAACCAAATGAATGCTATTCACCCCTAAGAAGTCCACTACTATAAACAAAGACTCTTTCAATATTCTCTATCAAGATATCACTACCATCAAGGTAGTCACCCATACTAAACTTCTAGGTGCCACTATAGATGAACACCTAACTTTCAACTTGCACATACACAGCGACATTAAAAAAGCACACCAAAAACTAGGCATGTTATACCATCACAAAACCTTCCTAAATTACTCCTCAAAACTATCCATTGCCTACTTCTTCCTGCTGCCATCACTTTTTTATGGTGTTCCTCTCTTCACCAACATACAGGCCAGTCTTAAATCCAAACTAGACTCGTGCTGTAATAAAATTGCCAAGTTCATCACTAATGGACATTTCTCTCACCACTGCACCTCTCTTTGGCTAATAAACTGGCTGGAATTTCCTCATCATTTTACATACATACATCTAACAACTGCCCAGATATTAATATTTAATCCATCCAGCTACCTTTCCCTTTCTTCTCTATTCACTCTATACCACTTTAACAGACCTCTGTACTCTGAAAATCAAATGCTTTTACAAGTAGGAAAACCTAACCTCTCCGCTGGTCAAATACTCCACTCCATTTCCAGTGCTAGACTATGGAACTCTCTCCCATCTCAGCTCAGATCCATTAGTAATGCTTCTTTCTTCAGAAAAGCTTTAAGACCTCTCTCCTCCAAGTGGCTGTGCTTATGTGCTAGCTCCTCACAACATATAACCTGACTTCATCTCTCTCCTACTACTCCATTCCTTTAGTATCTAAAAAAAAAGGTACTGTTAGACTGTACTAAAAACTGTATACTGTGAAACTTGTTGTAGTATTCTATTATGTTGGTGTTTGCTATTCAAATGTGTGAATTGTTTAAATCATTGTTCTTAATGTTTGCTATTCAAATGTATGTATTATAAATCACTGTGGAGCTTTTCTCCCCAGGCCTCCACTGAAAATGGGTACCTGTTGGCCCAGTGGACCTTCCCGTAAACAAATGCAAATAAATAAGTAAAAAGACACACTTAATCTTTTGGTATGTATGGAACAAATCACCGTAGTAAAATACAGACTCTAAACACAACGAGAATGCTGTGATTATAAAAAAAAATGCTTCCTAGATCCTGTGGCTAAAGGCAAAAACCGGGCATGAAATTGTTAAGAACGAATGAATGAGCCAAGGTGGAATACAGATCAAGTCAGAAGACAGACAAATTAGTAAGTGGCTGTTGAGGGATACATGAGCCAGCGTAGTGCACATTTAATGTTCAAAGTTTCATTCCAACCAGGGTAAAGTTCCACTCCAAGGAAAAGCTGACACTTAAATTCTCATACCTCAGGTAGAGTGTCAGTATCCTCCAAAAAAGTATCTACCTGTTCAATTACAAAAAACACAATTTTTTGGAATTGGTAGCAAAACAAACTGTGTTTATCAATAGCATTTTTAAGTCCTTGTAACGAATTGCCGGATTATGTTCTTTAAATGCAGCTAGAGAATTTCCTGCTAGTCTTTCCAACATAGAAGCTATCTCATGTACAGTAAATACCTGCATAAATAACATTGGTGCTGTGACAGTTAAAGAATCTATGGAAGGTAATCTTGACATACAGTGTTTAAAATAAAATTCAGATCCTTTGTATATGAAATTGCATGCAACACGTGATCCGTATATGAACATGCCTGGTGGTTTATTTAAGTACTCTGAATGTTTAAGCAAAAAAAGGAACATTGGAATGCTCAAAAGACACACAAAAGGAGGCGCTTCCCCTAAAATAGCAGCAATGTCTCCTTTGCTCATGACTTTGGCCCAACTGTTTGTGATGATGCTCCAAATCGGTACCAAATCCAAGCTGATAGGGAGGAGAAAGCTGAGGGTTCGGTCCAGAGTTGGGTTACTCTCGGATATAGTGGGGGTTCAGTCCATGTCAGTGTGCTAATTGGTTGCTGAAGAAAACCCGTATAACAGAATAGTTTTAAACTTGGACGCCCGTGATTCGCTGACTTCTGCAAACATTTTTATCAATGAATCGTGTTAGGTAGTTTCTGTTCACAAATAGGCTGTTGATAAAGATGCTTTCTTTTAAGAAAATGTCATCATTGTTCACAATCCATGACAATCTCATGAATTGTCCCCAGGCAATGTTTCTTTTCATGAAGAGGGGATGCTGGCTGTGAAAATCCAGAAAATTATTTCTGTACGTTTTTTTTTTTTGAAAAAAACAGAGGAATCCCAGCAAAGGGAATCAGTGTCGAGGAAAATTTCTGTATCCAGGAACTGAACTTTAGAGCCACATCCTGAGATGGTAAAGTGAAGAAAAGGAATGCTGTTGGAAAGTGATTGAATACAAGAACTAAGTTCCTGATGTTCATCGTGCATACAGCTGCAGTCATAACAGATGGGTTCTCCTGCCGTCAGGCGGGTCCTCGGTTGGCCGAATTCCAAAGTCTAGGTCCGGCGTCGGTTGTCTTCGCTTCTTCCCTGACGTCAGTGCGACAGGGGTATAAAAGAACCAGTTGACGTCATTTTCTTCAGTCTTTCTTGCCGCGCGGTGCCCGAAGAAGAAGCAGTTCGCAAGTGCCGGTCGGCCAGCTCCTGAAATTACGAAAATTTTGCAACCGAAGTCTTCTTGAAAGCTAAGTACCCCGTTGGGGAAACTTTTCTTGCCTCAGACCGATGTCAGACAAAGTTAATAATTGTATTTCATGTGGGAAGCGAATACCGCATAAGGATTTCCATTCCCTCTGTATTCCTTGTTTAGGCCCAGACCACGACGTCTCGGTCTGTCGCTTTTGTGCTACATTCAACAAACGCACCATTAAGCATCGGGCGGAGTTCGCCCAGCATTATTTTGGCAAAAAATGTAACTATATCATGTTGTCGGATACTCCCGACTCCAGTTTTGTCTAAAAAGCGCAAAGATAAGGACCGACACATGAGGTCCGCGGCCTCTACCGACACCACGCCAAAGCCGACTACACGTGGTCCGGTTCTCAGCAAGGCACCTACGCAGCCCCTGACTACCGACGATGCTTCATTGGCGGTGTCTCCTGTGTCCAGGTCGCAGGCTCCTCGGCCCACACCCCGACTACAGATACCGAAGCCACTCTTGGCGGTGAATCTCAAAATGTGGACAGGTCTACCTCCTCTCAAGGTGTCTTCAGACCTTCCTCTTCTTTTTCCATCAAGGCTTTCACTAAGTCTAAAGCAGCCATGCATTCTAAGAGACAAGCTACACAGGGCCCATCTCCAGGCCCCATGCCTAAAAAACAGATGCTTAAAATGGCTGAGGATTTAATTACTCTTATCAGGGGTTCTCAACCCCCAGACAAAGGCCCAGAGTGGAGGAAGAATCCCTCCTCTGATCAGGGCTCCATTATATCAGAGCACTCTGATGAACAGGAACATTCTTACTCCCCTTTTGAAGACTCTGATGCAGAGGAGTCCATTCCTGTGTATCCCCCCAGAGGATTACTCATTTGGGGAAACTTTGCATACCTTAAGGGAACACTTCCACTGGGAAGGCCAAGATTATTCAGATTCCAAGAAAAGGCGTAGGGAATTTCTCTTGCTACCTCAGCACAGGCCTCTGGCTATACCTCCTGTCTTGGACATACTAGATGATGTGTACTCGGAGGCCTGCCTTAACCCGGATTCTCTACCTCCAGCCCCAGTCAAGCCTGACAGATACTACAGGGTTCCTGACTCACACCAATTTCTATACAAAAGCCATGCTGCTGACCCAGAAACTATCTCACAGGGCCCCAAGGGAATTAAGGCCTCCACTGCTAAAAATCCATTACCTTCCGAGAGAGATTCCAGATCCTTAGAAAGGTGGGGAAAAAAGGTATATACCTCGGCCACCTTAACCATGAGGGCATTAAACTTGTCAGTTCCATATACTAAAGTACCAACAGTTTTTGTTATCACAATTGAGAAGTAAAATGTCACAACCTGAACAACCAGACTTGAAGGAGTTGCAGGATTTGATGCATAGTGCAGAACAAGTGGGTAAACATACCTTGCAATGTGGTTTTGATGCTCTAGAGGCCTCATGTAGAGCTGCTGTTACAGGATCAGTCATACGTAGACATGCCTGGCTCAAGGAACAAACCTTACCAGATCATGTCAAAGCTAAATTACTAGATGCCCCTCTACAAAAGGATGTATTATTTGGTGCTAATGCTGAGGAGATATTAAGGAAAATGGAGGAAAAGGCTAAATCAATGCAAACAGTGAAAGATTTTCTACAGGTACAACACCCACGTTTCAGTAGAAATTGGCCTTCAAAAATTGGTCCTTTCCAGCCACGGACAGACCCCAAAGAGGTAGATACAGGCGCCCGAGGGGCAGAGGGCAATCCCAAGGATCGTTTAGAGGCAGACAATGGCAAGCTCCTACACAAAGAGGTGGTGAGGATAACTCGCA
>NC_056737.1:381161601-381296601 GCF_019279795.1 Protopterus annectens | reverse complement strand
GAGGACCTGTGCCATTAAGTAGCATGATTTCTGACTTCCACGTGGCAGTTTTTATTCCTTTTTATACACCTTTGGTTAGTTATTTTATTATTGCAATGAATTCACAAATTAAACCATTACTCCTAAAGTATTCTAAACATGGAAAGTTTTTATTTTAAATTTTAATAGTTTACTTTTTTATGATTTTCAAATAAAATAAAAATGGGGAAATGGTTATCTTACCTGCACTACTGGCCTTTGCCCTTGCTGCCAAGATATTACAGAGTAAAATTTAGTTAAAACAGCAAAATAATGCAATATTCTGTGTTATTGTAAGCATGATTGATATTAACAGTCAGCAGATCGTTTTCATGTCACACAGATCACATTAACGTGTTCATAGTCTCGATGACCAAAAGCTGTTAACCTCTTTGAAGTGCAGGACTCCCATAGCAGTACCATTTAAAAGGAAATTGCTCATTCACTTCTGATTTGCATACACCTAGTTTATTCACACTTGAGTTGTGATCCTTGAAAATGATAGAACTTGTCATGAAAGTTGCAAAAGATTATCAAAAGAGGAGCACATTCTGGGAAGAGGCCAATAAGACATTTGTAGTGCAGGCTAGAGACTGCCTTCCCTATTGGGGATTTATATCAGAGTACTGGCAAAGAGAAAAGGGGTAGGGGAATGCTAAGTGAAAGACCTGCACTGGTAGAGTTTTTAGTTTTATATAGAACAGAAGCTGCTGTTAAAAAGGGATAATTAGCAGGGCATGTAAAATATTGCACAATAACTATAGGAATCAATCAGAGGAGGTTAAAAGAGATTGGGAAGAGAGAATAAGCAATTCACAAAGAAACAATGGGAGGACATATGTATGGCTCCCAAAAACGCAACAAAGTTTAGAAGATTTAGGAATTTTGTTTGGAAGTGTTTGTATAGGTAGTTTTATATCCCAAGCAAGCTCTCCAAATGTTTTTTTCTTCAGATAGATGTAAAACAATAAATGAGAAGGTCACTGAAAGAGCAATCAGTAAAAACAAAATGAAAACTCCAGCAAAGCTGGAACTTCCACTGAGTGACCTCCCAAACCTCTTGTATCAGACGTACATGGGATATATGGAAATTACCTTTATGAACATCAGGTGTTTTAGCTAATTGGCGATTCTGAATGTCCATGACTTATTTCTTCGTTTTAATGGACAATTTCCGGTTTTCCTTCTGTCATGACAGGATGATATAGGCGATTTATGTTAAATGTCTGTGTAATGTTTTTCATTTTCATTCACTGTTTTTTTTTTTTTGTCATTGTTGTTAACATTTAAATCTGAAAATGCAATAAAATATAAGTTGGGAAAAAAAAGCACATTCTCCCTATAAATTTTATCTGCAAATAGTGCGTTATTTATGACGAGGGAAAGGACTACTTGCATTAGACTTGATGTATTGTTGATTTTGTTTTGTTGCCATATGCAGTTTAACTTACTTAACTTACTAAATCCATGTAGAACCAGGAGAATTCAAGGGCAAAATTGTATAGCATTATCTTTACCCCCAAAATGTCACTATTGGTGTTTTGTTAGATTGTATTTTTTGTGGATTTCTTGATTGTTATTGTCACTTTTTTATCTGCACATATGCATGCAGTTTGGATTATTGTTTGCTGCAGAGCAGTTCTATAGCTTTGTTACAAGACAAAGATTTTGCTTGTAAATAATTGCTTTTTCCATAGTTTCCTGACTGTGAAGTTAGTAAAGTTTGGTAAGGGGGTGTAGGGCCTTGTCCCTACTGCATTTCTTTGTGGCTGTCTGTGGTTTGATATTAGTGGTTTCTCTTAAGATGTATCCTTATTTTTTCTCTTACATCCCAGTCAGATATTAGAGGTATACATAGAATGTGATGTTTTTGAGAGTGGATGCAGGCTGTCTGCAAAACTAGCTTACCACTGCTGTCACTTGATTATAGTTAAAAAGCAATGAATCTGGCTTGTCTTGGGCAATGAGAATGTGTTTGTGTATGGGGATGGGGGTTTGTGTGTGAAAAAATAATCATAGCTTTTATTTGTGGACACTCTGTGTGACTTCTCATTCAGATGAGGTGTACCTGTCAGAAGGGAATATTTTGCTGGGCCAGTCTGTCTTAAATGTAACAGTAATGAGTTTTTGTGGTACTTGAGCAATGCCGTAAAGTCACGTGTCATAGTTTGACTTATAAATTCACAGTATCCCTGCTGCAAATGTCTTTACATTCAATTTTGAACATGCACATTTTCTTTTTTTTCCTCATAGAGATGAATATATAAAATCATAAATATGTCTTCCTTTTAGAATACAAGAAGTAATAGCTGTGTGAAAGAGATGATGTTTTGTAGTCCAATCTCAACTTCATTTTTACGTATGGGTTTGGAGCCGATCTTCGGCTCCGACTTGGCCGATTTATAAGCTCGAAGACTTTTGGTTGGCTTGTGGTTAAGCAGGTGTCCCATAGTGCACCAGTACAAATCCCAAATCTCGTTTGCCACGTCGACGAGTTCAATTGTGCTTCTCTTGGCTCTGGCTAAGTGTTAACTTTTTGCTATATATATTACTTAAAATCTTGTTCAAACGTATAAGTAGTGTAGCATAATAGTATTTGCATTAGTATTTGTTAGTGCAGGTTTGCTAATTTTTAGGTAATTAGCTCCTTTGCGCCCCTTGGGGCAAGCGTTGGCCTTTGGCCTGTTAGTGTGCTTTGTGGTATCCTGTGTACCAGTTATAGATATATTGTTAGTACAGTTTGGTTTTGGCGGTTATCCGCTGGTGTTTGATATTTTCTGTTGTAGTGGAGTTCGCTGTTTGAAACTCCAGTTCAATTTCCTTAGAAAAATAAGTTTTTTTCTGTGTGTGAGTTTTTTGGATGGTCTGTTTAAGTTAGAAGACCTAGCTTTTCCCTTTTCTGGACTAGGCCGTTTCAGTTAGAGGACCTAGTCCTTGTGGTGTTTCTCTTTCCTTCAGGGCTAGGCCGGTTTAGAGGACCTAGTCCTCCCTTTTACTTCTCTCTCTTCTATCTTTGTCTGTGTGTTATGTCTAAAGAGGTTAAGGAGCACAAGCCTTCTGGCTTCAAAAAATGCATGAAGTGCTCCCAAAAAATGTCATTGATGGATGGTCATGGCCTGTGTGTCTATTGCTTAAGGGCCATCCGTTTGCAAGAGACTTGCTTGTTTTGCCATGCCTTCTCCCCTAGATTGTTACAGGAAATAAGGAACAAGCTAATTCTAAAGGGTCTGTTAAAGCCTGCCTTTGAGAAAGCCTTGTCTAGCTCTTCGTCTTCTTCCAAGTCCACTAAATCTGCTAAATTTAAGTCTTTGAAAAGACCTTCTCCGGCACCGGCTGGTGTTTCAGAGCCACCTCCTAAATTGGCAAAATCGGCCTCATCGACTCCACTGCCTTCGGAGCTGACTGAGAGCAACATTGTGGTGACAGGGTCGGTTCCTAGTTTGTTGGAGCCAACCACTGAATTTTATGGAACCTGCTATTCCTCCAAGATCGAGATCCCAGACTATGTCCTCCAGGTCTTCCAGGAGTTTATCGGAAGAAAATGTGGAGAGGGTGGTGCTGAGACTGCTGAAGTCGTCTGCTCTATCTAAATTGTTGTTGGCTCTGACTTAGTCGGTTCCAGAGCCTATGGAACCCATTATACCCTTGATTATTATTCCTCCTCCGAACCAAGCTGGTGTGTCGGAGTCAGAGGGCTTGGTGCCATTGGTGGGACCCTCGGCTCCAGCTCCACTTACAGTTGCTTCAGAGCCGGGTTCTGCTCTGACACTTTCGGTGTCGCCCGTTGTGTCCAGGGGCCGAAGCTCTCCGGTCGGCGCTGACAGGGAGGGTTGGAATCTGTTATTTTCGGTTTCGAGCCTCCCTCACGGCACTTTGGCTAGGGTGAGTTCGGACCTTGCTTCTATCTCGGAGCCGATAGCTCTGGCGCTGATGGCATCCTCTGTCTCTTCAGAGCGGGGGAGGTCCTTGGAGCCGGAGAGGTTGGCATTCGAGATGATGATGAGTGAGCTGTCAAAATCACCGGTTGCCACCATAGGTACCAGCACTCTTCCCCCCAGAGCACCCACTTCTGTCTCAGCCCCTACTCTCTCCAGAGACAGCAGAGACCCTCAGCCTCAGGAGCCACTGGCTGGTGGCCCCACTCTTCCGTGACCTCCCCGGAATACCCTTCTGAGGAGCCCCCTAGGAAGAAGACATGCAAGAGTAGGCATGTTGACTCCCAGGATGAGTCTTTGACATCTGACACTGACCTTGAGGAGTCGGAAGGGTCCCCCAAGTCATTCGTGGACATCCTGGAGATCCTTAAGCAGAGGTGCGGCTAGCCCACTGTCAACCGTTCTGATGAGGAGTCAGTGTAACTGAAGGCTTTCGGGTCTCATCCTTCTGCCTCTTGGGTATCTCCACCTTTTGACGAACTCCTGGATTTTGTTAGTCAAAAGGTGTGGGATACTCCTGATGTCATGGACCCAGCCCCTAGGAGGCCCAACAAGTTTCTTTCTGCCCCTCCAGATAAAGAATTTTTGGCCAAAGGTGTCCTCGTAGATGCCATGGTGGTGGCGGCGGCCACCAAGAAGGAGCTTGCTGAGACTTCTTCTTCTGTCCATCCGCCAAATAAGGAGTCTCGACAGATGGACAGGTATGGGAAGTGTGTCTTCAGTTCAGCGGCATTTACTCTTCGATCGTTGAACTATCTCACTCACTTCACGAGATTGCAGAGGGATCTCCTCAAGGAGTTAGGAGATTCTATACAGGGTACATGTACTGAGGGTGTCCCTGACAAGATTTCTGCTCAGTTGTCCACCCTAAATTCTATAGTTAACTCCTCCATGCAGCTTATTTGTTATGCGGCTGATGGAGTGAGTAGAGCAGCACAGCAGGTTCAGCCCTAAGGCGTCACTCCTGGATGCGCTTGTGTAATTTTGCGGAACCGTTCAAGTCCACTTTCACCAACACCCCTTTTGATAGTTCCCCAACACCCCTTTTGATAGTTCCTCATTGTTTGGATCTAAGGTGAAGGACGCACTCACTCGGTTTGAGCAAGAAGGAAAGACGCTTTCTGCCATGGGAGTACGTTTTACTGTTCCCTCTCGACCATACCCAAAGGGGTGGTAAAATCTAGTTCAAGAAGTCCCAGAGGGTCTTTCCGGACACACAGGGTGAGCCCTCCTTCAGAGGCAGAGGAGAAGGAGGAAATGGGAGACGTCACCCTAGAGGCAGGGGCGGTCCGCAATACCAACAAGGCCGTGATTCCTTTCGGGGACGGCCTTATCAGCTCCCCTGATGTGGGGCCCAACTGCATTTTTCTGGGGCCGGTCTGGGGTCGCATTTCTTTGTATCCAGAAGCCTGTTTAAGTATTACTCAAGACAAGTGGGTACAAAGAGTTGTTATACCCTTTTCCCTTCCACCGTTTGTTCCCAAGAAGATCCCATATGTACCACCCAATCACAGGGATCAGGCAACTGTGGAGATCAAGTTGCTCTTAAAAAGAGTCATCCAATCTGTCCCAGCAGACCAGATAGGATCCGGAACTTACTCCAGGTTCATTTCAGTACCAAAACAAACAGGAGACTGGAGGCCAATATTGGACCTCAGCAGATTAAATAAATCCGTGAGGAAGAACAAGTTTCGGATGTTAACACTGCAGTCGATACTCCCATTGTTGGGGAAAGACTATTGGATGTGCTTAATAGATCTCCAAGATGCCTACTACCATATAAAAATGGACAAGGCGTCCAGGAGCCATCTATGCTTCCGACTGGGAGACGGTCACTATCAGTTTCGTGCTCTGTCCTTTGGTCTCACCACAGCCCCCAGGGTGTTCACCAAATGCGTGGCAGTAGTGACAGCTCACCTGAGAAGTCAGGGATTCCAGGTGTTTCTGTATTTAGACGACTGGCTCCTGACTGCCCCCACCAGGCATCTACTTCTCCAAAACAGGGACGCCATTGTTCAACTTTGTGCTCAGTTAAGGATTTCCATAAATTGGGAAAAATCTGCATTATTGCCCTTGCAATCTGTGATTTTTATAGGCACAGAGGTAGACACAGTGAACATGACAGCTCGTCTCCCTGCCGAAAGGGCACAAAATGTAATCTTTCAAATTCAACGTTTTCTCCTGTTGCGAAAGGTCAAAGCAAATGGGTTCTTCAGCTTCTCGGCACTATGGCATCCACCATCCTATTAGTACCATTAGCCAGGTTACACATGAGAATTCTCCAGTGGCTTCTCTCTTCCCAATGGTCCTTCCAATATCTTCCGCTGGTCACCCTATTTTGCTGACGGAATCATGCCAGGAGGACCTCCTTTGGTGGATAGCACCCAACCAGTTGACGACGGACTCACCCTTTTTTCCTGCCCAACCCTTTGCCACTGTGACCACAGATGCCTCCCAGATCGGGTGGGGGGGGCATTTTCTCGGCAGGACTGTCCAAGGCACATGGCAAGAACATGAGGCTCACCTGCATATCAGTGTTCTGGAGATGAGGGCGGTGCTCCTGGTGTTGCAAGCACTTCAAGACATTCTTTCTCTAGGGACTGTTGTGATGCAATCAGACATGTCTGTAGTTTGGTATATCAACAAACAGGGCAGTGCCAGATCTTACCCACTCTGTCAGGAGGCCATGCAAGTTTGGGAATGGGCGATTTCTTCTCAACGCTTTCTGTTGCAACGCAATTCCAGGGACGACCAATGTGATAGCCGACAAGCTCAGCCGGCTGATCCTACTGCCTCACGAGTGGTCTCTGAAACAGGAAACCGCAGAACAGATTTTCCACAAATGGGGACAGCCTTGCTGCGACCTCTTTGCCAGCCCAGTCAGTACCAAATGTAGCAGCTATTTTTCCCTCATTCCCCCTCTGGGGGAGACTCCCAGAGACGCTCTAGCTCACGATTGGCCCCTGGGTCTTCTGTATGCCTTTCCTTCATTTCCAAAGTGGTTCAGAAAGCCAGACGGCTGGGATGCAAGTTAATCCTCATTGCTCCTTACTGGCCTCGTCAGGTTTGGTTCCTCTTCCTCGAGCCTCTTCTCCTGGACGATCCTTGACCCAGCACCAGATCTGTTGACTCACATGTCAGGTTCGCTACATCCCTCAATCCACACCCACAAATTGACAGCGTGGCTGCTCCAGTTCCATCCCTAGTCAGGCTTCATGATGTATCTTCCTCAGTGTCACATATTCTTATGTCCTCCCATAAACCTTCAACTAAGAGACTATATGGCAGTAAATGGAAAAGATTTTCTATTTGGGCACAGAAAATGAATGTAGATCCATACACTGCTTCTATCCCTGTGATTTTGGAATTTTTGTCCGAGATTTTTCAGCAAGGATCTGCCGCTGCCACTATCAGGGTCCAATTGGCGGCTATTTCTCATTACCATTTAGGTTTGCCAGATACCAATTTAATGTCTCATAAGCTATGCAAGACCTTTTTGAAAGGAGCCACTCTGTTGAGGCCACTGCTGCAAGAACCTGTGGCTTCTTGGGATTTAAATTTTGTGTTGTCCAAACCGACATCTTCCACATTTGAGCCGTCTCACTCATCTTTATTGAAATTTTTGTCTTGGAAGACTTTGTTTTTGGTGACTATCACATAAGCTAAACGAGTATTGGAGTTACAAGCCTTGTCTGTTAAGCCACCTTACTTGATCTTTCATAAAGACAGGGTGTCAATGCATACTAACCCCTCCTTTATCCCCAAGGTATGTTCCCATGCTACCTTAAATCAATCCATAAAACTTCCAGTTTTCTTCCCTAATCACTGTAATGCAGCTGAGTACCGGTTCCATCAGCTAGGCATTCATAGACAACTGCATTTTTATTTACATCGGACCAAGAATTTTAGGAAGTCAGATCAACTATTTATTTCCTTTTCTGAATCCAGATTGGGCTTACCAGTTTCTAAAGTGACCCTGTCTAATTGGATTTTTAGTTGCATAGCCTTTGTCTACAGTTTGGAGAGCAGACCTTTACCCCCTCAAGATCAAGGCTTATTCTACCAGATCTCTGTCTACCTCTGCAGCCTTTGAAGCCAGGGTCCCACTTGATAATATTTGTGCAGCAGCTATGTGGGCTACCCCTCACACTTTTATTACACATTACAAATTGGATGTAGCTTCCAGGGTAGAGCATCCTTTGGCTCCACGATGCTCAGGAGTATTTTCCAGTGAACCACCGAAGAATAAGGCGCTAGGGATGCTGTCCCATACGTAAAAATGAAGGTGAGATTGGACTACACAACATAAAGAAGTTATGTACTCACTATAACATTCCATGTGGTAGTCCATCTCACCCTTCATTTTTACAAACCCGCCCTCCTGCCCCCATCCTGAAAGAATCTGGAGATAATAATAATTTGGTTATCTTGGTTTGGAGACCCTTTAGTATTGGTTTGTCTGTTATGTTTATTTCTTCTAGTGAGCAGCAAACAAGATCTGGGATTTGTACTGGTGCACTATGGGATACCTGCTTAGCCACGAGCCAACCAGAAGTCTTTGAGCTTATAAATCGGCCGAGGATCGGCACCGAATCCATACGTAAAAATGAAGGGTGAGATGGACTACCAACATGGAACGTTATGGTGAGTACATAACTTCTTTTTTTCAAACAGTAGAAATATTCATATGTAAAAAGGGAAGAAAATATCACATATATTTCTCCAGGAAAGGCAGCTTTCTAGGCATTGACTGAAGCTTCCAGTACCGTGTGAGCTTTGTTCTGGAACCATGTTCAGCAATGAGCTACAATGAAAGTTGCAAAGATAAAATAACACTCTTTGGTCATTCTTACCTTGAGTGTCCTTTAACAATTAATTCCAAATGACAGTATGGCCTGCAGCATTAAACTATTTTTCTATTTTGGGATGGGTCTGCTGTTTTTATTACAGGGAATGGGGCACATATCCTTTGTATATATTTGGTGAGTCACTTTACTATAAGTGAAAATCATATATGTTGTTCATCATTCCTGCTGTGCCAGTGGCATTTTGGTTTACCTGCCAAGGTAACCCAGTACTGAACAGCTTTCAAAATCTCAGATGTCCCCCTCTCTCTCTCTCCCTATGACAGCTGATTGGCTGAGTATATTCTGAAAGGGAAGTCTTCAGCTGTTACAGGAAGTGAGTGTTCACTTTTTCTACCATCCAGAGAAGTCCTCTGACTCTTCACAGGATCAAGTACTGATTTTTCTGGCTTATTTCGCAGATAATATCCATTTTGGCCCCCCTTCCTCTCATTCTATTACTAGATGTATTATTCTATTTCTGCTTTATTTCTATTAAATTTAAAATAATTATTTTAATATTTTATTTCTGTCAGTGTTTGCAGTAATTCTCGAGGGAATTTCTGCTTGCAGCAGTGTTTATTTGGCTTCTGAGTTTGACAAATATTTGTTCTTTTTCTGTTTTTGGGGAAACATGTAAGTGTTTCTTTCAGATATGCAGTGTGTATGTGTGCTACTAGACACTAGGGGCTGCCTCATGCAGTCAGAACTGCAAATTAATCCTGCCTGCCTTGCCTTTGCTGTTGCTTCTCTTTTTTTGTCTTTTGACAGAAAAGTATTGTAGAACTTTTACTTTTTTCTGTCTTTATACATCATTTACTATGTATGACTCTGCTCTGTTTTTAACTGTGGATCTTAATTTTACAGTGAATTAAGTTATTTGAATGTACTGTGATGATTTTACTCTCTCTGATAAGAAAATACAGTTTAAATTGCTATTAAAAGTTATACCATGTTAAACTGACATAGAATAAGTCTGAAAAGCAAATTTTTTAACACTGGTTTGGAACACTGGCTGCTTTGATGTTCGGACTTTTTGTACTGGACATGTTTTAACTTCTGTCAGTTGTAAAACAATTCTGAGCACATTTCAAACTTTTTTTTGTTGTTAATAGGACACTTTGTCACTAGTTGGGTTGGGGCATACATATTACTATAAACTTTAAGTGGTTATTGTGATACATTATCCAGTACTGTCAATTTATTATTCTGGCTGGTGTTCTCTCCCCTGACTTGATGGATCCTCGTCCCCAATCAAATCATGATGCACTTAAAAATGAAAATAAAAAAAAATAAAAATATGCCTCAGCCTACATTTAGTGATTCTGTTGGGGCCACTGCTAAGCCCATAGACCATTTACCTTTTGCCTCATCTACCTCTAGTGTAGCTTTGTTGGCCACTATGGAACAGGGTTTAGACACATCCTCTTGGGCTGTTTCAGCACCTGGCAGAGGTGTGGAGAACCAAGCCGTTTAGGTGCAGGAGTAGACTGGGATAAGAGACCCCTTGCCACTCATAATATTCTGTTCCCAGATATTTTATCCAGTAGTGAAGTTCACAAGAAAAAGAAACAGAAGCTTCATTATGCCGTTGATAATCAGATTGTAGTTGTTTATAAGGCTGATGTGGTTTCCTTGGCTAAGAGTGTTCTGCAGACGGCTAATTCTGTTGATCATGATGTTATGTGATCCTATCTCGCCTACATTCTGAATGATGGGTTCGGAGCCGATCCCTCGGCTCCGACTCGGCACGCTTATGCCAAAGAGCGAAGTCTCTTATTGGCTGAGCTTACTATATCCCAGGATGCACCACTACCAGTCCCCCAGATCTCGTTTGCCGCTTCCCTGCGAAGACGTGGTCTCGAGCTGGCTGGGCTGAGTAGCTTTTATTAACTACTTTTCTGTCAGTTTTTTGCTGTTTTTGGTCACAAAGCTGTTTTAACGGCTATCGCTTTGTGTGCTTGGATTGTGAAAATTGTTGTGTGTGATTGGGTTGAGTTTGTTTTCGCCCCTTACATCCAGGGCCTTCCCGGTCAACCTTTGAAAACTTTTCAGGGTCTCAAGTCTTTAGTAGTTTAGAGTTCCCTGTCATTTACAGCTAGTGTTTGTGTTAAACTATAACTGTAAGCTTAGATTTATCACAAGCGAATCTATAGTTGTTTAATTTCCTGTCAAAAAGTTGTTTAACATCATGTCTCAAACCCCTAGGCCTTCGGCTTTAAAAATGTTCAAATGTGGTTTTAAGATGTCTATTACTGATGATCATTTGCTCTGTGTATATTGTCTAGGGGCAAAGCACTTGCAGGAGTCATGCAGCGTATGTCACGCTTTTTCCTCAAGGGTCCTCCAGGAGAGGAAAAATAAATTGATTCTTAAGGGGTTAATTAAACCCTCTTTTGAAGAAGCCTTAGCATCCTCTCCGGCTCCGGCCAAAAAGAAAAGGGCTTCGGTTCCGACCAGTCCGTCGGATCCGACTGCCAAGAGACCTAGGCAGGCCTCTCCTTCGGCTCCAAAGACTTCGGAGCCGAGGTTGGAACGGTCTGCCTCGATGCCACCAGTATCGACTCCTCTGGCTTCGGAGCCGATGGCTGGGGCATCGAGGCGGGTCACCTTCGCCGGCTCCACTGCTCTCGGAGCCGACAAGGGTCGCCCGCCAGACACTTCCTCCTCGGCGCCGAAGTCTACCTCGCACCGATGGAATCTGCTGTGAGTATTCCCTCGGCGCCGATACTCATCGAGTCGCCTCGGAGCCGGTCCCCTAGCCCTTTGGGGCCGATGGAGAGGCCTTCTCGAACCCGTTCTGTTTCCTCTCGGTCTTCGAGGATGTCGGATTCTGATATAGACAGGGTGCTCCAAAGACTGTTCCAGTCCCCAGTCTTCCAAAAATTTGTTTTGGTTCCGACCCAGCTGGTTTCGGAGCCGATGACCTTGGCCCACCCCGTTGCCATTCCTCCTCCGACCGCCGGCTCCGCCGGAGCAGGTGCTGTTGGAGCCGGTGGAGATCTCAGGGTCGGCTCCGACCCTTACTCCAACCCGGGCCTTCGGGTCCGAGTTTAGTACTGGACTTCTTCGGCTGGACCCGGGTGATGTTTCGACCTATGCTTTCGGTTCCGAGCCTCCCTCGGTGCGCTGCGGGACTTCCGTCGGCTATCACGGCTCGAGTCCGGACACTCCCAGGATTCTGGGGTCCGGCTTTCAGGGCCATGAGGAGTGCCTTGGCCAAGTCCTCTTCGCCATCTCTCCGGTTTTACCAGCACCTTCCTGGGCGTGGAGACTGGGTCTTTGGCAGTTCCCCTGTCCGTAGCCAGCGGAGCCCCGAGGCCTGAGGTTACCCCCAGTGGGGTTCCTCCTCCTGAGGGTTCTTCGGAGTTGTCTTCAGAGGAACCCCCAAGGAAGAGATCGTGCAAGAGGAAGCACGTGGACTCCCCGAGTCTATTACATCGACACTGATATGGATGATGCGGAGGGGTCCCAAGTCGCCCTCGGATGATGTCTCATTTGCAGACATCTTAGAGATCTCAAACAACGAGGCGGCTGGATATCCAAACCCCCTCTGCTGACGAATCAGTGCTCCTCAAGGCCTTTGGGGCTCAGCCTCCGCCTCCTGGGTGTCTCCGCCTTCGACGAGCTTCTGGATTTAGTTTGTCAAGGGCGTGGGAACATCCAGATACTGTGGAACCAGTCCCTTCTCGTCCAAATAAATTTTATCTGCTCCCCGAGAAGGAGTTCCTTACTAAAGGCGTGGCTGTAGATGCCATGGTGGTGGCATCTGCTACACAACAGGACGTGGCAGAGGCTTCAACGTCCATCCATCCTCCTAATAAGGAGTCTAGGAGTATGGATAGGTATGGGAAGCGCACCCTGACTTCAGCGGCCTTTACCTTAAGGTCTCTGAATTATTTGGCACATTTTACCAGGCTTCAGAGGGATCTGGTCAAGGAGTTGTCAGATTCCTCTCGGTAACCTACCTGAGCAGCTAGCCCAGTCCGTTAGCTCTCAGTTGGCTATCCTTACGTCAATTTCTAACTCGTCCATGAGGCTCATTTCCTATGCGGCCGAAGGGGCGGGTAGAGCGGCAGGCACAGGCGTGGCTCTACGTAGACAAGCCTGGCTCCGCTTGTGTCAGTTTCATGGAGGCCTTCAAGTCTTCCTTCGCCGACGCTCCCTTTGATGGGTCCTCATTGTTTGGACCCAAGGTGAAAGACACCCTTACCCGCTGTGAGCAAGAGGGAAAACGTTATCTGCCGTGAGGTGCCTGCTATTCCACTCCCTTCGGCCTTACCCCAAGGCTAAAGGAGGGGGAAAATGTGGTTCAAAATCTCGCAAGTTTTTCTCCCAACAGCAGGAAGATTCCCGTCCAGAGGCAGAGGGCGGGGAAATTTTTCAGGGAGACGCCGTCCCAGAGGCGGCAGAGGGCCCCGCAATTCTGGAGACCGCGAGTCCTTTCGTGGCTCTTCAGCCTCCCACACGCCATGAGGGATTGCCCGGCTGTGCTGCTCGAGCCAGTCGGGTGTCGCTTTGCCAAGCACCTAAATGCCTGGGAGTCAATCACTCAGGACAGATGGGTGCTTCGATCATTGCCGGAGGTTACACCATCCCATTCAAATACTCACCCCCTCCGCCCAAGAGAATCCCGGACCTACCACCCAGTCAAAGGGAAATAGCAGCCGCAGAAGCTTTAAAGCTGCTAGAAAAGGAGTCATCCAACCGGTCCCCACAGACCAGATCGGATCAGGAAATTACTCCAGGTTCTTTTAGTGCCAAAAGACAGGGGACCTGAGACCAATATTGATCTCAGCAGACTGAACCAATCCGTCACGAAATCCAAATTCAATGGTCACGTTACAATCCATTCTTCCGTTGTTGGAGAAGGATGTTTGATGTGCTCCATAGACCTCAAGGACGCCTATTATCACATACCGATACATCAGGCGTCCAGAAGGTATCTGCGCTTCAGCCTGGGAGTCAGTCATTACCAATTTTGTGCTCTGCCCTTTGGTCTCACCACAGCCCCCAGGGTGTTCACCAAGTGTTTGGCAGTAGTGACGGCTCACCTGAGAAGTCTGGGATTCCAAGTGTTTCCCTATCTCGACGACTGGCTCCTGACTGCCACCACCAGGCATCTACTAATGGACAACCTCAAAGCCACCATCTCCCTGGGTGTTTCCCTAGGGATTACATTCAATTAGTCAAAGTCTGTCTTGCTGCCCTCTCAACGCATAAAGTTTATAGGAGCAGAGATAGACTCAAGATTGATGCGCACCTTCCTTCCTGCCGAAAGGATCCGAACTTTACAGGGCCAAGTTCAAGCTCTAATCTCGAGATCCAAAGCCCCAGCCAGGATGGTCCTACAGGTTTTAGGCTCAATGTCTGCCACGGTTCTTTTAGTTCCTCTAGCAAGATTACACATGAGGATTCTTCAGTGGCTCTTGTCAACTCAATGGTCCTTTCAGGATCTTCCCCTCAATCATCACATCATGATTACGGAAATATGCAAAAGGGACCTTCGCTGGTGGCTTCAGACATCCAACTTGGATCAGGGAAAACCCTTTGTTCCCCCCCCTCCAGTGGTTACCCTGACGACAGATGCCTCCCAGATAGGGTGGGGGGGGGGCATTGTCTGGGCAGGCTAGTTCAGGGCTCCTGGCTTCGGACTAAGCTCTTCTCCACATCAACGTGTTGGAGATGAGGGCTGTACTTCTATCCCTACAGGCCTTACACAAGTTTCTTCCTCAGGGCATCATCGCCATCCACACAGACAACATGTCGGTGGTTTGGTATCTGAACAAACAAGGAGGGACCAGATCGTACCCTTTGCAGAGAGGCCATGAGAGTGTGGGAATGGGCTGTAGCTACCAACCGCTTCTTGGTAGCGACCCACATCCCGGAAAGTCAAATGTATTGGCGGACAAATTAAGCAGGACAATTCTCTCTCCTCACGAATGGTCTCTAAACCGCACAGTAGCAGCCCAGGTTTTCAAGAGGTGGTGACGCCGTGCTGCGACCTATTTGCAACTCCACAAAACACCAAGTGCCAGAGGTTCTTCTCCTTGATTCCACATCAGGAAGTACCAGCCATGGATGCTCTAGCACAACCTTGGCCAACAGGGCTACTTTATGCCTTTCCTCCAATTCCACTCCTTCCAAAAGTTATTCAAAAGCTTCTCAACTGGGGTCTTCAATGATTCTGATTGCCCCATACTGGCCTCGCCAGATATGGTTTCCTTACCTGAAAAGCATGCAGTGGATGATCCGTGGACCTTAGACCTGATCCCGGATTTGCTAATCCATCAGTCGGGACATTGGCATCAGTCCTTCAATCTCTAAAATTGACAGCTTGGCTCCTCCACTTCCAACCTTAGTTAGAAGGCACACACTAGACCCGAAGTTGTTCACATTTTATCTTCGGCCCACAAACCCACCACTAACAAATTGTACCTCAGTAAGTGGAAGAGGTTTGCTATCTGGGCTCAACTCAAGGGCTTAGACCCTATCACTGCTCCTGTCCCAGAGGTTTTGAAATTCTTAACATCCCTGTTTAATCAGGGATCTTCTGTCTCAACTATTAAAGTCCAACTAGCTGCTATCTCTAAATTCCATGAATCCACGGATCCTCCTTTGATGAGCAGCAGACTATGCACAACGCTCATTAAAGGTGCCAGTCTGTTAAGACCACCAGTCTCTCATCCTGCACCTCCGTGATCTTGATTTGGTGCTTCACATTAACATCTCCCCTTTGAACCGGCTGCTACATGCGAATTAAGATATCTGTCTTGGAAAGCGGCATTCTTAGTGGCTATTACTTCTGCAAGAAGAGTCTCAGAGCTTCAAGCGCTGTCTATTAAACCACCGTTTGATTTTCCACAAGGATAGAGTATCACTTAGGCCTAATCCATCCTTTGTCCCAAAAGTCTGTTCTAGTTTCTGTCTTCAACAATCTCTAGAGCTACCAGTTTTCTTTCCAAAATTCTCTAATGAAGCAGAATACACTCTCCATAAATTGGATGTTCACAGGCAATTACGCTTCTATTTAGACAGGACTCAGCAACTTCGTAAGTCAGACCAGTTGTTTGTGTCCTTCTCAGATAATAAATTGGGCCAAACCATTACAAAAGCTACAATCTCAAAATGGATCAGAGATTGCATAACTCAGGCCTATTCTTCTTCGAATAAACAACTTACATCATCTATCAAAGCTCATTCTACCAGAGCTATGGCTACTTCTATAGCCTTTCATTCCAAGCTCGCTATATCGGAAATTTGTGCTGCGGCTACTTGGTCCAACCCGCACACTTTCATTTCCCACTACAAATTGGATGTGGCATCTAGAGGACGAGCTTCATTTGGTTCCACGGTACTCAGGAGTGTTTTCCAGTGAGCCACCCAGGATTCAGGTGCTAGGACGCTGTCCCATCATTCAGAATGTAGGCGAGATAGATCACATAACATCTTTTAGTTATGTACTCACCATAAGTTCAGATGTTTGGGATCCATCTCGCCACATTCCTGATACCCACCCTCCTTCCCCCTGCCTTGCAGATCAGAAGAGATTGAACGGTTTTGAGCTCCACTGTTTTTATCTTGTTTCATCTGACGATGTTATATAAGCAGGGTATGCATGTGTGCATGTATGCGGACAAACTAGATCTGGGGGACTGGTAGTGGTGCATCCTGGGATATAGTAAGCTCAGCCAATAAGAGACTTCGCTCTTTGGCATAAGCGTGCCGAGTCGGAGCCGAGGGATCGGCTCCGAACCCATCATTCAGAATGTAGGCGAGATGGATCCCAAACATCTGAAGTTATGGTGAGTACATAACTAAAAGTTTCCATATGTGGCCCTAGTGCTAGTTTGGCTAGAGACCTTTCTGTTATTTTACAGAATGATGAGGAATCTGATGCAGGTAATGGTGATTTCCTAGTTGACACCCAGTCCAGTCACTCTGATTCTTCAGAAGGTGAAACTGAAATCAAAGTACAAACGGGTGTTCACTTTTCCTCAGATAATGGCTAGATTAGTGATGTTTTTCCTTGGGAGTTGTTGGGAACTGCTCCAGATCTAGGCAGGGTATATGACCTTAAAGAGGATGAAATGACGATTCTTTGACTATCCCCTTCTTAACCCCCTTGGAATATGTTTATAAAGCTGCTTGGAGGACACCAGTATCTATTCCAGCAGACCATAAAAAGGCTCAGAGTAAACATAGGGTCTTTTCTGATATGACTGCTCTCTTCTCTTACTTAACTGATGACTCAGCTGCAGTTTCCCCAGCTGTTTGCTCAGATAATAAGTCCTTGTCTTTATCTAATCCATCGCCCCTTGATAAAGAGGGAAAACAGATCTTCAGGGCAAAAGGATATCTCTTTCTAGTAAAGCTAGCCTTTAGAATGTTAAATTATCAAGGCTATATATGGAAATTTATTTTACAGTGTGGGTACTGTTTGGATAATTTTGCTGCATCCTTACCTGCAGAGCAAAACTCATTTGTGAATAAAATAGTTTCCAATTTGACTCAGGTTTCGAAGCATGCCTTGGTGTGCTTGAATGTGTAGATACAGTCTTGAAAAATGCTGCATCTTATGTTATATTAAGATGGTATGCTTGGTTACATAGTCTTTCTTCAGTGATTTAAAAGCCAAATTTTTGAATGCATCTTTTAAGTTCTGAATTGGCATTTGGCCCCTGTGTTACACAGATACTCAGACAGTGGGATGTTAGAGGCAAATTAATGTATGGGGTATCTAGGATGTTTTATGTACCCAAGTTCTCCCCAAACAAATCATATTCCTTAAAGGTGCAAAACAAACAAAAATCCCAGCCAAACAAAAGTCAGGGGTCCAAAAGGAAATGGAAGGAGGATAATTCTTCAAAATCAAAGTTGAGGGGGTTCCTTTCTGGAAAAAGAATCAACCCCCTACAAAGGAATGACTATGTAGAATCACAGAGCAGTTGTAACCCACCTCTTGCTATTCTTTCTCTTCTTCCTTCCCCCAGGCACTGTCTCTCAGTCCTGCAGCTGATGGGTTCTGAGAATAATTCTGAGAGGGTTCACTTGGCTGTGGATAGAAAATCCTCTCCCTTTCACAGGAATTCCTCCACACCCACCAGTCCAGAGTAATATCCTCCAGTGCTCCATCATATGGTAGAAGCAGGGATCATAAAACCAGTGCCTATGATACACAAAGGCAAAGGATTTTACTCCAGAATCGTTTTCGTACAAAAAAGGAACACTCCTAGAGACCCATCTTATAGTTGTCCTTTCTAAACACCATTGTAAAAGTTGCAAAATTAAAAGTGCTTACCTTACTAATGTTGCTTCTAGACCACTGTTTCATGGTGACTCTAGAGCTCAAGGATGCTTATCATCATAGTCTTATTTTCCCCAATTTTAGGAAATGTTTGAGATTTGCTGTTGTCTGGCTTAATGATCAGTTTTCTACATGACTCTTTGGGCTATCTACTGCACCTCGAGTGTTTACAAAGTGTCTGGCCTCAGTGATTGCCTTTTGCAGAACCCCAGGCATCTACATTTTTCCCTATTTAGATAACTTGCTGTACTTCTGTATCCAGGTGCTTGGAGTCCTTAGATAAGGACACATCTCTTCTTTCCTATCGGGTTGTAAGATGACAAATTCTGACTTGCTTTTAGACATGGTCTCAGCAAGACAGTTTCTCAAAATTGTAGGCCTTATGGCATCAGTGATCCTCTTGATACCACTAACCAGACTATATGAGAAAACATCAGTGGTGCTTAAAGAATTGTTGGACCCAGCACCTTCACCCTTAGATTTCCAGGAACCATTACTGTGATTTGGAAACATTAACTGTAGTGGTGGAGGGCTCAACACTGACTCAAAGATTCCCTTTCTTCCCTCATACCCCAGTCCAGTCTGTCCAGATGTACTCAGATATTCAGATATTGAGTGGGGATCACTGTCCTTGGGAGTTCAAGTGCAAGGCTTGTGCGTTCTCCAGAATGTGCCAAGTCACATAAATGCAAAAAAGATGTTAGTAGTGATTCATGGCTTAATAGTTCTTCACCACTTATGGACTCCAAGTGCTCTCTTAGTGATCACAGACAATGCTACCGTGATACAGTATCTAAACAAGCAAGGGGGTACAAGGCCATACCTTCTTTGTCAGTTGGCAGTGATGGTCTGGGAGCTGGCTCTACAGCATTCTGTGACTCTTCAGGCATCATGCTTTCTGCCAGAGCAAGACACAGTAGCAGACAGATCCTGGACAGACTCTCACAAGCAGAATCTCCATGTAGAGGACTTCCAGAACTTTATCCAGATGTGGGGAACACCTCAAGTAGATCTGTTAGCCTCTTTCAAAACAAACAACTTAAAACATTCTGTTCATGACATCCTTGCAGCCATGTTTAAAAGGCAGATGTGGTATCATTCCCATGGTCAGGAATGTTCATGTATGCATTTCCTCCTTTCCAATGATTTCTAAGATACTTTTAAAAGTTCAGAAAGAATCACAAAACTTCATCTTGTTTTACCCTGTTTTTGACCCAGGCAAATTTGGTTCTTCCTTCTGATGTAATTGACCAAGAGCAATTACCACAACCTTCCTCACAGACTATATCTGCTCACACAGCATTAGGGGAGATAGTATACCCCAGCTTAGAGCAATTGCAACTGGCATCCTGGATGATTCTGTTTTGATACCTTTTAGGCACTTGTTCCATGAGAATGTGCAGCAGGAATTTAAGGAGGTAAAAAAACCTGCAACTAGAACATTTTATGTTTACAAGTGGATGAGTTTTCCTAGGTGGTGCCAAGCCAGTAAAATAAAAAAAGAGGTCTCAAAAGGGTTTCAACCCCTCCGGTTGTGAAAGATGTATTATATGCTTCTGTGAAGGTGCATCTTGCAGCCATCTCAGCCTGTCTGTTCATCAGCCCCCTTCTCTTTCATCTCTTTTTCTGGTCAAACAGTTTATGAAAGGAGTATTGCATGTGAGACCCCCTCAAAGGCAAATTCCTCCATCCTAGGATCTCAGATTTGTTCTTGAAAAATTGATCTTACCTCCTTTTGAACCTGCCTGTAAGGCTGATTTGCAGTCCATTACTTGGAAGACTGTTTTAATTATTGCTCTGACATCTGTAAGGTGAGTCTTTGAGCTGCAAGCAGTCATGTGGGCCAACCTTACTTGATTTTTCACAAGGACGGGATTGTATTACACACTGATCAATCCATCATTCATGCCTAAAGTTGTGTCTGAATGTTCCTTGAATCAGGATGTCACTCTTCCAATGTTCTATCATAATCTAAAATTCAAGGGAGAAAAGATTCTACATACCTTAGATGTGCATAGGCAGCTCAGATACTATCTTGACAGAATAAAGCATTTTAGGAATGCTGAACTGCTGATCTGATGACATCAGCTCCATCCGGCTTCAACCTGTGGCTTTGAATCTGACTCAGATCTGACATCGGCCATTTCCCAAGTCTTCAACCCATTTGGTTCTGCTTTCCTTACCCACAACTTTCTGCTTCTCACCCTAATCCTCATATGTAGTTAGCAGCTCTATCTTGGCACTGCTCAACGTTTCCTGTGCTGGTACCTAGAGAAGTGTGCTTTTAGTGAGATTTTTGCTATCCCCTACCCTGTTTCCATTGTTTGGTTACTGTTGTCTGTTTTTAGGTAGCTACATAGTTAGGTAAGTATGTTTGTTATCTTAGTCGTCTATTTTCCATTTTTCCACCTTTTCGGCCTACTCAGTTGTTTTTTCCCTAGTCTAGTTAGTTTATTGTCTGTGTTAGTTTTTAGATCTTGTAACTTTTTGCCTGAGTTTTTGTCTCTGATAAGAGCTTCAAAAAGTGCATGCCGTGCAGGCAGAAGTTGCCTTCATAGGTTGCGTTTTTGAACTGTAGAGCTAAGTTGATCTTCAAAGGACTTATCCCCTCTGGTTCTCTCTCTTATGTTCCTTCGGTTGCTTCTCCCTTGGTTCCAAAGCGTAGGTCTGAGAAGATCCGATAGTGGGACTCCAGACCTTCCAAAATGGAATAGAAGAGATTCTCTTTTTATTCTGTTCTGGTCCTTCCTCCTTGGGCTCACTGGACCAGAAGGTCCCAAAACTTTTGGGTCTCAGCTGTCCCACTGCAGATATTGGCCCCAACCTCTCAGAGCCGATCTCCATTGGTGCCAAAAACCAGTAAGGCTATAGTTCCAAGTCCCTTTCTAATCAAAGGGGCCCCTTCCAGTAGACTAGCCTCCTCCTTTTCACCTTCCATCCCACTAGAATGGTTGCTGGAGTCTTCCCTTTCCTGCCCCGGTTCCAAGCTTTTCCAGCTCGGATCTGTCATACTGGGCTGTCTTCATCTAAAAGACCTACTAAGCCGGCATTTAAACATGTGATTAAGTTTGTGTTGGCATATAAGACTATGGATTTAGAGTGGTTAGTTTGAAGTTTTACTCAATGTAGTAAGATGAAAGCGCTTACTTAACGTGGTCATATGGCAGCGTCCATAGGGTTGATTCCTTTAGCCAGACATCATCTGAGGGCTCTGCAGTGGACTCTGGCTCCAGTGGACTTCCCAGTATGGTTAACGAAGGTGTGTCATGACGAAATTCATTGGTGGGTACAGTCTCCTTTAGTAATCAGTGGGAGACCATTCATTCTTCCATCTGCCTCGGTCACGGTCACCACAGACACCTCCCTCCTGGGACCTGGCCGTCTGTAGAGGCCCACATTCACATTAATGTTCTGGAGATGACAGCAGTCCTCTTTGTGTTGTGGCCTTTCAGGATACCCTTTCCAGAGGTGTGATTTTGATGCAGGCAAACAATATGAGTGTTGTGTGGTATCTCAACAAGCAGGGAGAACACATTCATATCCTCTTTGCCAGGAGGCCACTAGGGTTTGCCATTAGGTGATCTCTTCTCAGTAGTTTTTTTGTGGTAATGCACTTGTGGGGAAATCAAACATTCTGGAAAACAGCCTCAACAGGAGTATTCTGTTGCCTCACGACTGGTCTTTAAATCCGAAGGGTATAGCTCAGATTTTTCAGCATTGAGGCAGTCCATGTTGCAACCTATTTGCCTCCTTGTCCAACGACAGGTGCAGCAGCTATTATTCCCTAGTTCCCCCTCTGGGACAGTCACCAAGGGACACACTGTGGTTTGCTTGGCCCCCCCTCCCAGGGCTTCTTTATACTTATCCTCCATTTCCTCTGATGGTAAAGTTTCTTTAGAAAGCAGCCTACTGCAGAGCTACTGTGATCCTCATAACCCCCTTTCAGCCTTGTCAGGTGTGGTTTCCTTTCTTTTGGCCCCTTCTGAAGTACAGTCCTTGGGTACTGGATCCTGTACCGAATCTCATCCCTCATCCAACAGGTCTGGATCCTCCCAACCTTCAGTCCCTTAAGTTAACTGCATGGTTCCTCCAGTTCCCCTTGATAGCCAGAAATCCCAAGCTTTTGCAGGCTGTTCAAATATTGTCATCATCTCCAGAGTAGTCTACTAGGAAAGTGTATTTCAGTAAATGGTGAAGGTTCTTTATGTGGGCAGAAACTCTGGGACTTGATCCTTCTCCACCCCTTTGGAGTCTGTTTTAAATTTTCTACTGAGTTGTTTCCAGTTTTTTAAGATTTAAGTGCAATTGGTGGCTATTTCTAATTTTCATGTTGGCAGGGATAATGTGCCTTTGACTTCCCTGAAGATTTCCAAGGTGTTTCTCAAGTTTACTTTTTTATGTCCCCCAATTTGGGATCTGGTTCCTCCCTGGGATTTGCCTTTTGTTTTGCAGGTCCTTACGGGCCCTCAATTTGAACCTTCAGGTATTTCTGACTTGAAGCTCTTGTGTCAAAAAAACTTTGTTTTTGGTGCTGGTTACTTCTGCAAGGAGGGTTTCGGAGTTGTAAGCTCTTGATTCTTCACTTACTTATTTGGCATTCCATAAAAACCGGGTTTCTATTCATATAAATCCTTTTTTTCTGCCAAAGATAGCTTCCAAGAAGAACCTCAACAGTTTTATTCATCTTCCTGTGTTTTTCCCAATTTCTCCAATAAAGGGGAATACCTTTTGCATTGGTTGGATGTGCATAGGCAGTTGAGATTTTATTTGGATCGTACAAAAAGCTTTCAGAAAATCTAGCCAGTTATTTGTTTCCTTTTCAAAATCCAGGCTAAATTCACCTGTATCTAAAGTGAGTATATCCAAGTGACTGTCAGATTGTATTTTGTTTGCATATTCTTTAAAAGGCAAGACCTGTCCACACATGCCTAAGGGTCATTCGACAAGGGCTATGGCTACTTCTTCTTTTCTAGAGAATCAATGGATGATGTTTGTGCCGCTGCTACTTGGCTGGATCACCACAATTTTATATCGCATTATAAGCTGGACATACAATGTAAGGCGCAGTGGTGCAGCAGTTAGCGTTGTCTCATAGCAAGAGGTTCTCCGGTTTGATTATCAGCTGGGTGCCTTCTGTGCGGAGTCTGCATGTCCACCCTGTGTTCGTGTGGGTTTTCTCCGGGTGCTCTGGTTTCCTCCCATGTCACAAAGACATGCATCTGGGGCGTTTCTTCCCAGAACTCCACTGAAAATTGGCTCGTTCCAAGTCGGACTTTCCAAGTTCTTCTTCTTCTTTTCCCAGTTAACAATTGTTAAATTAAATAAATAAATGTAGATCCAGGGCTTCCTTTGGCTCCAATGTGTTGTGGAATATCCTTCATTAATTCCTGCCAAAGAATTTTTCATGGCTGCAGACTCAGTCCCACAGGTTGAAGCCACATGGAGCAGACAACATCAAAAGTTATGTACTTACAATAGATCCGTATTGTCTGTGTCCGTCTGGTTCAACCTTCCCCCTCTCCTGCCCCTGCCTATTTGTTGGCATGGCAAACCTTCCCTTCTGTAATGACTGAACAATGGAGGCCATTTGTTCATTACCTCTGGAGTCCTGAGTCCTCTTTGATTTAGCAAATGTTTTTGTTTATATATTTATATATATACAAATGCATATAAGTATGTGTGTGTGTGTATATATATATATATATATATATATATATATATATATATATATATATATATATATACACACACACACACACACACACACACACACACACACACACACACACACACACACACACACACACACACACACACACACACACACAAACAGTGGTCATCATGGGGCAAATGCGATCTGAGGATTAGGGTGAGGAGCGGGGAGTTGTGGTTAAGGGAGGCAGTGCCAAGCGGGTTGAAGACTTTAGATTTGGCTAGTGTTGTGTCAGAGTCAGATCCAAAGACCACATGTTGAATCGGATAGAGAGAGAGAGAGAGAGCACAGATATATCATCATGGCAAGTACATAACTTTAGTTTTGTCTCTTTTATGAGGGCTAAGAAAGATCAAGATGTCTCTAAGCAAACCATTACATGATGGTTATCCTCTGCTATTGTTTTCTTTTACTCTCACCATGTTGCATCTCTTCCAGGCAAGGTTAAGGTTCACTCGACTAAGGTCTTATCCTCTTTTATGGCATTTTAGAAAAAATATAGACTCCAGAAGCATACTAGAGGCAGCAACCTGGTTCTGTTTATACCTTTACAAAGAACTAGAAACTGGATTCCTTTTCAAGGTCTTAGATCCTTATCCTTTCACCTCCCAAGTGGGGTAAGATTTGGGAATCTTCCCAAAGTGTCACTGATACAGTGGGAATGATGAACATAGTACAGCTGCGCAAATCTTACTTGCATGTAGTAGTAGATGTTTGAATTCCTCACTGCTTCAGGGGCAGCACTCACTCACCATCCCCCAGCTTGTGCATAGTTGAGGTGGGTTTGAAGTTCTTTGCTTCAGTTATTGGATTGTTTTTACATGCTAGTTGATTCTGGATTCTGGTACTTTCCTTTTCTTCTTTGTGGAAGTGAAAAAGCATGAACACTCAAGACCTCCATCTCAGGATATGCCCAGCCAGTCAGCTGTCACAGGAAGAGAGAGGAAGGGGAGTCTAAAGAGCTTTTAAAAGCTGGCCAGTACCAGATAACTCAAAATGCCACTGACAGTGAGGAATTTGAACATCCACTGTTACAGATAAAGTAAGACTTGTTGTGCAACTGTACTTTTCACTAGATAAGGCAACTTGTTTTTCCATTGCAAACATTCATTCATTGTCCTGATTAACTGCTTAATCTACTCCAGGGTCAGAAAGATCCACAGCTTATCCTAGCACAAACTGGACACAAGGTAAAAGAAATAATTTAGAATGGTAATCTGACGCATAGCAGGTAATGCAGACACCCACACATACATACACACATACCCCTGGTGAGCTTGGAGATCCACCAGTAATCCTGTGGTGTATAGAAAATGAGAGGAAACCAGGTCACCAAGCAAAAATCCATATGGATACAGGCAGTTTGTAGACTGCACAGAAGGCATCCCAGCCAAGAACAGAAAAAAAAAAAAACAATTGATGTTAAGTCAGCATTGCTACCCTGTAAAGAGGTGGCAGTTTGCTGTGGTCAATTTCAAGATTGAGCAGGATTGATATCCCTAAGAATAGAATGGCATTCTTAGGTGCATTTTATACCTGATTGTCCAAGAATAATTCCAAAACTAAAAACTCTCAAAAATCTCAAAAGGAGATATAAAGAGACAGTCTTTTAGTTATAGGCATGCACATTCATTTCACAGTGACAGTCTGGCATGTTACTGTATACCAGGTGTCTCAAACTAAACTAACTACTGTTACTGTACGAGGGCTAGCAAATTCTGGCAAGGGCCATGATCTCAAAGACAAAAAGAAGTGCAGGCTGTGTATCTAAAAAAATAGTGTAGCTGCTTCCCTCATCTATAATTTTTAAGTTTGAGAGACATAATTTTGAGATCCCCAATGTATATTCTGTTTCTGTTGGACTGGGTAAATAACTTCTCTTCTGGGTGAGGAATACAGAATGTGTTAAGAATGTAGTATTTTCAGTGAATTCTTATTACATCAGAGTAAAAAAAAAAATCTATATACATTGTATTTTTTTCACTGTAGGCATGTATTTACATAACTTGTTTCAGTGAAAGAGATAGTGTGGTGCCGTTAAAAGGATCACTGAGCTGCACTGGGATCCCTAAAGAGTAGGATTTCAGTCTTAGGTGTATTTTGTTACCTTAGTGTCCCGCTACTGTATGTTGATATTTTTATTAGGAACTGTTTAAAGGTGGCTGACCAAAATTCATTTGCTGGGGTGAGTAATGTGATGCAATCAAATTCAACTGTAAGCTAAATGCAGTGTGTCAGTCTTGGATACATTTTGTACCTTAGTATCCTGTTATTTTCTCCATTGGTAAATACTGGGCTTGCTGCCTTTGCAGGCCATTTTAAGCCGACCCAGTTATTTATTTATTATTTATTTATTTTTATTTCCAGTTTGATTACCGGGGAAGTCCACTGGGCCAGAACGTACCCATTTTCAGTGGAGACCCGGGGAGAAAAGCTCCAAAAGCAAAGCAAATGCAATCTAAGTTACATAGTGTAAAAGATAGTAATAAAATATATACATTTGGAATTACATTACATTGAATACAGTTAATAAAAAAAGCAAATACACGCAGTATACTTCAAAAAACAGCCCTCGTACAGTTTCCCACAAACATGAGAATCAAATCCTGTACTTTGTGTCTGTGATGTAAACACCTTAACCATTATGTCAACCCCCAACCATTATGACAACTCCAGGAGTTAAAAAAAAAAAACTCAAAGATATACCGACTTATTGATTTTTTATATTATAGGTACCAGATATCCAAGTTTACATACATTTCATTGTTACCTTCGGGCATGTTGCATTGCACTCTAGTTCCATTAGTTGCAATTATATGATTTCTTTTTAGGGTGAGAAAATCAGCAAATACCCAAAATATAACTAAAAGTAAGTCGTATGTACAACACTATTAAAAATTCTTTACATTTTTCTTCAAGAGAGATAATATAATAATAAATAATTTCATAATGTATGCATTTGTTGACATGCACTTAAATTATTTGCTCTCTCTTACTTCCTTTGCTGTATGCATGTTTCTTTTTAAAGTACTTCAGGCTGCAAAGTATTATGATGCTAACAGTGAAAACTTTATAAGCTTTATGGCCTGGGTCTTGGCTGAAAAGTGTCAGCCCACCTAGCTGGCTAACAAGTATAAAGTAAGTACATGCCAGGGATACTCTGTCACATTGGATTTATGCTTAACTCCTTCCCCCTGTTTAGACTTGTTGTATTGAGGCACATTATGTGACTGTAAAGTGTGTATGTTACGCCTTTTATCTGAAATACAAGGTAAGTGCATTTTGCAGTTGAGAGCTGTGACAAAACTTTTGTCGGGAAATTTACTGTAGAATTTCAAACAGTTTTTCTGGATTTCACCAGCAGATCTGTATTGTCATTTGAGAGATCTACTCTTTTGGCATTTGGTTTATAACATTTATATTTGAGATTTTTTAAGACTCACAAACTATGAATATCTGAATCATATTACTGCTTTCTTATGAATACAGATGTAAAAAAATACTGTTTTATCAGAAAGGTGCTATTTTATGTCATTTAAATATTATAGCCAAATATACATTTTACTTATTCTCAAAGATGTGTACATATTTGAAAGTACGCTGTCTGCTAGGCATTTCAGTAGTTGCTTCATGCAGTGTAATTTGCAAATGTCTTATCAGAAAAATTATAGAAATATTATGAAATCTTAGAAATACATTTATAGGTATGTTCATATTCAGGGCAGAAAGACCATTACAAATTGGCAAACTGCAACATTTACAAACAGTTTAAAATAGAAGCTCACTTCAAAGTAACAAAGAAGAAAAGGTATGAAACAAATACATTGTTTTTTTAAACTTTAGACTATAGA
Source organism: Protopterus annectens (assembly GCF_019279795.1). Lineage (NCBI taxonomy): Eukaryota > Metazoa > Chordata > Ceratodontiformes > Protopteridae > Protopterus > Protopterus annectens. The sequence goes on along the minus strand of NC_056737.1, from coordinate 381,268,933 downwards.
CTATATACACATATATATATATATATATATATATATATATATATATATATATATATATATATATATATTAGACTATATACATATATATATATATATATATATATATATATATCGGTTTATGTAATTTGATCTGAATACCTCTTTCATTGAATCACCAATCACTGAAAATATTAATTGAAACCACATTTTATTGAAAACAAGTATGGGATCACATTTCATAAAAAAAAAAATCATGTACAACAGATGTACCTCCATAAGTTTTTTTTCACTTCCTAGGTGAGGCACTTCGTCCCCACACCCCCATGCTTAAATCTACTAGCTTCACAGTTGCACAACCGCGGAGAAAAGAAAAAACATCTCACACAGTGAGTCATTGCCAGTGCACAAACACAAATGGCTAGAGATGGAAGTACAGTATGAGTGGGCATTAGCAAAGTACAAATCCCATTATCATTCCTGAAAATGTTACTAGACTTTGTCAAACCATTTTGGAGAGTTAGTAATTTATATACAAGAGTAAAAATAGCCAAAACAGCTGTTTTGGGATAGTTGTCTTTAAAATGGACAGTAGGAAATGGATTAAATTTGCTGTCTAGTTTCCTTTACCGTGTATTTTTAGGATGTGGTCTTTTTACTGTAGTATGGTAGTTAACCATTTGAAACTAACCTTATTTATATTTATATTAATGTAAAATGATTACACAGTTTTAACCATGAGTTTTTCTTTGCATTTTAGGTCAGTATTTAAATCTTGACAAGGATCATAATGGAATGTTAAGTAAAGCCGAATTGTCTCACTATGGAACTGGAACCCTCACAAATGTATTTTTGGACAGAGTCTTCCAGGAGTGTCTCACCTATGATGGGGAAATGGTAAAGGACGTCTTTATATTCTTACTGTGTAAATCATTAATGAATTTAGGCTTAGTTCTGAAGAATCTTCGCTAGGCTGTATTGTTGTGGCTTTGATGGTTCTTACAGTTCCTTTGCAGACATTAAAAAATATAAATGCATGCTGTAGCCATAAGAAGTAACTGTGGTAAGACATCCTTTCTCATACTGGACTTTAACAGAGTATTTTATAAGGTGTTTTATTTATGTATGCTTGTATATTGTTTAACTGTAAATGGGCTGATGCAAGTAGAGCAGTTTCAGTCATAACTCAACCCAGAAGGCATTTACAAAGCAGATGTGATAGACATATTCCAGTAGTGATCTGCTGTGTACAAGGAGCTGATCAGGAGAGGTGACTGTCTGAATAGGTTCTTATGAAAGATGTACAAATGCATTGTTTAAACAACATGTTAAGGACAAGACATTCTTGAGGATAGTCTGTTCAGGGCACACTTATATTTGATAGTTTAGCTTTCCCCTATTGAGTAGGCATAGCCATTCAAAGGAACATGGGAGGTTACTAGATTAATGGCCGTAGAGCCTTTTTAAGCCTAGCAATTCACGCCCAGTTTTCCCAATTATCAGTGCCTGTGGACTATAATGACTTTGGTATATGCTTGTGCTTTAGGACATCTACAAGCTTTACTCTGTCCATAAGGGCCACAGGCAATAAGCCAGGGGTAATTTGCAATTTTCCATCCATTGGTCCAAACTGAGTTTGAATAGGCTTAGGGAAGAGCTCTGTTTCACTTGAATGAGGAGTCTGTACCAGAGAAGGGGTAATCTCTTAAGACACATACCTGTCCCTCCAACATGTTTTATTTATGTCACAGGCGAGGTTTAGATCCTTAAATCAGATAATTCTAGTGCTGTTTGCTTTGTGAATTTGTAGCGGATCCATAAGGGCTGTATCAGAGAATGTCTTGTAGGTTGTGCATCAAATAGCCTCTCAGTAGTCTGTAGGAGACCGAGTACAGGCACAGGGTTTTGAGGTGGTCTGTGTAGGACACATTATTTGCACCCTATTTTCTTTAAGTGAGGTCTGTGGCTACTCCATCTGTTGCAAATACCTGGTCAGGTACATGCTGAAGGGCGCATTGTACTTGATTACTGCTCTAGTGAGGCCTGAGTACAGTGCAACTATGATCTCCTTAGATCTGGATGCCATGCCCTTACTTATAAGTTGCGCCATGTAGAAAGATTTTCTCACTCCATAGACACATGGTAGTCAAAGTTTAAGTTACTGCCAGCCTGAGTTCCCAAGTCCTTTACTTCTGGGTCTGCTCTTAGGGGAACGTTATCATTGTAATTTGCAGGAGTGGTAATTTTTGTATTGAGTTTTAGGCCATGGTTCTGGCACCAAGTATTTGTCTGTGAGATACCCTTCTGGAGGATATCTGCATATTTGGGAGATTCAGTGATTGCACCCCGCTTGCAGTTGGCAGCAAATCTGGTCAGCCAAAGGCCTTCTTCATTTGCCTTGAGTTCAGAGAAGTATATTCCAAACAGGAGAGATCCCAGTACTGAGCCCTGTGGGGCACCACTAGTAATAAGCCTCTTGGAGGAGGTGGATTCCCCATACTAAGTACATGTCCTATCTGTAAGCTATTTGGCTGTCCATGAGATGACATAGAAATTTATGCTTAAATTTGTGAGTTTGCCTATAATACCCAAGTAAGGTATTGTGTCAGATACCTTTGCCAGGTCAGGTAGGCAGTTTGTACCATTTTGCCCTCATTCATGGCTCTAATGACCTTCTTAAAGAAGTCCACAAACTTTAGTAAGCATGACCTGACCTTGACAAAATTGAACTGGTATGTGTCCAGTGTTTGAACATTTCTTATGTCTTTGTTTGTCAGGTCCATGATAATTCTTTCCGTGGCCTTGCACGTAAGACTAGTTAAACTTATGGTTCTGTAGTGCCCTGGGTCTGCTGATGGTCCGCCTTTCTGTCGAGGGATGACTGTTGCAGTCCTCCATTCCCTAGGGATGAAACCTGTCTGAAGCCTGTAGTTGAATAGAAATTCTAGTGGGCATAACAGGTCAAGTTTCAAGCTATTTAAGAGGCATCCTAGGATATTATTAGTAGCTGTTGATGCAGTGTTTTTAGCTCTGGAGAGTACAGTGACGATCTGTTCTTTATTGATAGTTGGGAGAGAAATAGTAGAGGTGATTTCCTGGTGGGGAACTGGAGGTGATAGGGGAGTGAAACTGGAGCTAAATTTATTGGCCAACAAATTTGCTATATGCTATGGTTCAGTGTAAGACGTTACAGTTAGTAGAAAATACAAATAATGCAAAAAAAATAAAAAAAAAAAAGTAAAGCACAGAGTTCATCAGAAAATGCTGTTCCTTTACTTCAGCTGTTCTACAATTGCTGATGGAACACTTACAGTTAGGGAAGAGTAATTGCCTGCTACTTTTCTTTTCCACTGCATTTGCCCAAGACTAGAAACTTTTGATTGGGAATTATAACGCTTGTCACTTTTTAGCATTCAGCTTTATATGCATGAACACTAATTATAGGTTGGAAATTACACATTTATGATTGAATGAACTGTTTAAATATTTTGTGGCCACTCATTCATAACTGTATCTCAAAGCACGCATATGTCATTGTTTCTTCATTTAGTTTCTTAGCTCTTCTAGCTTTTAGCTGATCTAGGCAAATGTGAATTAATCCACAGAACATTCAATTCATTATTTAGCAGGTGGTCTTTACACTCTTATAGGTATGCTATACTAAGTGCATACACTGAACCTGAAGATCCTGCTTTTGTAAACTCATAAGCATTCTTTGAAGTCTAGCCAGTGTTTTATGAAGAGATGTCCTGTACTGTGCAATGGCATATGATATGAGTGATTATTGTCATGTAATTTTTGACAACCAAGTACTATGTCTGCCATCTCTCTGTTTCAGCATAGTGTGTCTGAGCATTAAGTCAAAACTCTTGACCTATATATGTACCTTCCTGCATATTACTGCTTCAAGCCCTTGTTGGGTAGCATCGGTTTAAAGTGCAGCTGGTTGTGACACATCATAACACTTTGGTGTAAGTGCCCAAATAACTAGCTTTTCTGTAGCATTTTGAAATGCCTATCTCCCCTCACCCACTTGAACAAAGCAACATCAGGCTGTGCCAACTTCCTAAGTGATATGTTGTATCTGACAAGTTTGGAATGAATGTGCACTGTGCCATAGAACAGCGTGAGATAACTTATGACTTGTCATGGGATTTCTGCATGTTCATTATGGAGTGACCATATCAAAATTTGATTTCAGACCTTTAGAAGTCAAAACATGCCCCATGTACTTGAGAACATACAACAGTCTGACACTTACTATTCAGGTTCAAACTTTTTTTTACATCACTTTGTCAGCCAACTTTATAAGTCATGCATCTTCTTCCTGCTTATTAGCTCCCTAGAATAAAACAACTATCAGTTTATAGGTAGGTACTAGGCTATCGGCCTAAGGGCCTAAGTAAGCCTAGCTGACAAGGTTCCCTGGCTTACACCACCCAAGAAAGTTATTTTCCTGTGTCCCTGTCGAGCAGAGCCACCGGAGTGATCCCTGGGGTGTATTTCCTATTTTCCATCCACTTGTCCAGATTTTTCTTGAAGAGTGCTAATGAGGAACTTTGCTTGACATAGATGGGTAGCTTGTTGCAGAGTATGGGAAGTTTCTGGGACAGGAATCTATCCCTCCAGCATGTCCTGTTTATTGTGGTGACAAGGTTTAGGTCCCTAGAGCATATAGCTCGGAGGGATTAGGATTTCTTTAGGTGTAGCATGTCCAACAGCTCTGGGTTTGACATAGCTTTATATGTTAGGCAGAGATCACCTCAGAGTAGGTGATATGCTACGGAGTAAAGCAAGAGTTTTTTGAGACGGTCAGTGTAGGGCATCTGTTTGAGGCCAGTAATCCTCTTTGGGAAGTACTTTTGTGACCTTTCCAGCTGCTGTAGATGTCTTGTGAGGTACATTCCAAAAGGGGCGTTGTACTCTATAATGGGTCTAATGAGTGTCTAGTAGAGGGGAACAATGACCTCCTTTTTCCTAGATGAGAACCTTTTTATGATGAGGTGTGCCACATAAAAGGATTTCCTGACTACTGTGGTGATGTGATTGCCAAAAGAGAGACTTCTGTCCACCTGGGTCCCCATGCCTCTTATCACACATTCGGCGTTAAGTAGACTGACGCCTATGTGGTAGTTCATGCGTGTACAGAGTTTTTACCAAAGGGGATGACAGTGCACATTTTGGCATTGAGCTTAAGGCCATGGCTCTGACAACAGGCATTTGTCTCAGTGAGGCCCTTCTGTAGGATGTCCACATCATTTGGGGACTCAACTGTGGCTCCTAGTTTGCAGTCATCTGTGAACGTCTTTAGCCAAAGGCCTTCTGTGTTAGCCTGTACTTCAGAGAAGTAGATAACCAAACAGGAGAGGTCGCAGGACTGACCCCTGTGGTACTCCACTTGTCATTGGTTTGAAGTCAGATTTGGAGTCTGCAACTTTTACAGTGTGGGTTCTGTCAGTGAGCCAATTGGCAACCCATCTTGTGATGTAGGGATTTATACCTAGTTTAGTGAGTTTAGCTATAATTCCAGAATGGGGAATGGTGTTGAAAGCCTTGACAAGGTCAAGGTAGGCTGTGTGAACCACCTTACCCTCGTCTACAGCTTTGGTGACTGCCTCAAAGAAGTTGATCAGGTTCAGGAGACATGATCTGCCTTTCACAGACCCGAACTGGGTGGGGTCCAGAGTTTGGATGTTACCAATGTCTTTGTTTATGAGTTCCATGATGATACATTCCATGGCCTTGCAGACCAGGCTCGTCAGGCTCATAGGGCGATAGTTCCCGGGATCAATGGTGGCTCCCCCTTTGTGGAGTGGGACAACTGTTGCTGTGCACCATTCAGTGGGCACAATGCCTGATGTGAGACTATGATTTAACATGGTGCTTGGGTGGGGAGCCAGTTCATTCTGAAGTTCGTGTAAAACACAGCCTGAGATGTTGTCCGGTCTCATGGATCCTGTGTTTTTGGCTTTAGAGAGTGCAGCTTTTACCTGCGTAGTTGTGATTACTGGGACTCTGCATTCTTCCTGTATAGATATGGGCCCTTTAGGGGGTGAGAGGGGGGTAAAGTTAGCACTGAACCTATCTGCCAAGACGTTGGCAATATCATTTGGTTCTGTAATTTTCATGCCGTTGTGCTGTAACTCAGAGCAGATCTGGGTGTTGCCATTGGGATTCTTGACATAGCTATAGAATGCTTTGTGGTTGTCCCTAGAATCAGTGGTGATTTTTTCGTAGCTAGCTTTAGAGGATCTTGTAAGGGATCTCAGCTTCTTACTAAGGCTAACCAGGGAACTCCTCCACTCTTGGGATTTTACTCTCTTTTGCAACAGTTTCTTCCTTTTGTGACTTCACTTCCTTGTGTGACTAGTCCTTCTGTTCCTGCAGTCTTTTCAGCCTCTGCCTTTTGAAACAATTTTGGGACAGAATAGCAGTTTTACAAACCTGTATCTACCCAGAATGGTGTCATATGTACCAAGCTTCAAATTGGTTTCTTTTACTCCAAGCCTTTCAACTATTTCACAGTAGCCCATCCCACAGAGGAACAGGGAAATACTCTTGATTAACATCAATCTTAAAGAACAGCTTAGCATTAGGCATGGTTGCAGCAACAGCTTCATTTGTTTGAAGCGGACAGTCTTCCCTTTCATCCATTAAGTCTTTAGAGTCTCTCTGCTTATTTTAACCTTGTATTGCTTCATAGTCATGACCATGTTGTTCAGCTGTTCATTCATTCCTATGTGTTTAACATCTACCCAAAGTTTTATGTGCTTCAGTTTCTGCTCATGCTTGCTTTTAAGCAATGCTGGGATTCTCTTTGGTACATATTCAGTTGGTATTGCCTCAGATGGAAGCTTAATATTCCATTCCCCACAGTAGATAGTGTAAATTCATGAATAAGTCATAATATGTCTGCAAAATGGTATCAGTATCTTAAACAGTGTTTTATGACTGTGAAATACTTATACCAGTATTCCTGTTAATATTTTGTATCAGTACATTTTGTAGTAAATTTGGCACTTTTAGCAAAATTTTTCAAGGCTACTTTATTAGAAGAATCATGCATACCTCCATTCCTCCTGTTTAGCTCTCTGATGACATAATTTCTAGCCTCTTTGATGCATTAGACTTGTATAGCTGGCTATTAACTGTTCTTAAGCTGTTTTCTGTACATGCGTGTAAAGCATTATGTAGCTACAGACTATAAATCTTCCTAATTGGACCAAGTGTCTCACAGGCAATATGGGTCCAAATAGAGAGATGATAAAATCTGCAAGCAAAGGAGAATAGTATTTTTGGAAATGAATTCATCCTCAAGTCTTGGGGAGTACCTTCATGAGGTAGACTCTGTTTTTACAAAATCTTACCAAGGCGACACTGATAGATAAACTGTATTTTATATAGCATATGTCATGGACAGAAGTAGGATAAAAGAAAAAAAAGACAGCTGGGTGCACAAGTCTCAGGATAAAAAAATGCCCAATCCTGGTAGGTGCACTGGTGCTAGGACTGGAAAACAATGACAGTGTAGAATCCTCAAGACACAGAAACATTCCTACAATGGGGTTAGGCCAGGCTCAGAGGGAGGATGGCCCCTCCTGTTGTAGAAGGAAATAGTAGCCCGCCAAAACAGAGCCTTAAAGATGATTGAGTGGAGTACTGAGGATAAGAAAGAAGTTATTGTTACTGTTATGCAAGAAGCCCAGAATTTTCGGATAGAAAACATTCAAAAAGCTTGAGAGAAATTAGAGGAAAGAAAAATACTTGCACAAGAAAACTGTCAAAAGCTTCAAATGCAAATTTGTGTTTGTTAATACAACAGTTCATGAAAAATATTATATAGACCATGAAACTTTGAGCAATTTGGAAAAAGACATTACGCATGCACTCAGGTCACTGGACCAAAATTACCAATATGACTCAGTCATAGTCCTTTTGGGAGTAAATTACCTGAGACGTACCTCCCGAGACTGTGTGAAGAAGAGACATCATGGAGCTCTCGGAATATGTGTCTCAGGCTGGTATGAGCCTAGCATTCAGCAGCATTTCACCTTCTCCAAGGATGATGCCACAATAAGAACACAAGATGACTGGCATTAATAATTGGCTTAGTTTCTGGTGTTATTCTAAGGGGGTGCAATATTTGTCAGCATGGAAAGGAGATGGTCAACAGACCATGCTGCTTTGCCAGGGATGATCTGCACCTCTCCCCCCTAGGCTTTTGAATATTAGCTAAAACATTGTCTTCCCCCACAGTGCCTTTTTTAGTCAATGCCAAACTGAAAGTACTTCTGACAGCAAATCAAAACCAAGAAAATCTAAATGCATTACTGCTCAATGCTAGAAGTCTGAACAAAAAAAAAAAAAAACTCCACTTCCTAGAAGCTCTCTTTACCCTAGATGGTGCTGATGTCTGTGCATTCACTGAGACATGGTTTAAAGCCACAGAGAGCACACCAACAGTGCAAGGTTATAATGCCTTCCAAATATTTAGGCCAGCTACTTCACAGGCAGAGACTAAAGGTGGAGGTGTTTCTATTTACATCAAAAATAAATATACTTCAAGGCTGGTCAAACAGGACAATGCACTTGAGCTGCTCCATGTTCAAATCAACATAGGCAAAATCCAGTACCTCTTCCTTGCAAACTATATGTCCTCCTTTATGACCCAGGAAACCCATACCATATATTTAAACTTATTAGAAACACTAGCCATCCATCCCAATACCATATTCATGGGTGACTTTAATTACCCCCACTGTGGGAATCCTATCTGACACCAAACGTGCATGCAGAGAGACTCCTGAATTTTGTAAACACAAAGTCCCTGGACCAGATAGTCAGTACACCAACAAGGGGTGCAACCATACTGGATCTGGTCCTCACTAATGTGGGAGAGTGCTGCAGACCCTACTGTAATGCCTTCCCTGGTAAGGTCAGACCACAAAATGGTCTCCTTTGAAGTACAAATGAAACCTGGACCCCCAGCTAAACCTGGAATATTCAGGAACTATTCTAAGGCTAACCTCATGCAATTAAGTGAGAACCTGGCAAAATGTCAAACTCCCATAAACCCTGAGAACACTGCTGCCTATGCAGAACTGTTCACAGAAACCCTGCACAAACATGTTAATAGCTGCATAGAGACAGCTGTGCCCACCAGGAAGAAATACAAAACTAACTAAAAAAAAACAAGCCACCCTGGTGGAATCACAAAAACAATAGGCCGTATCACAGAAGGAGGAAAATCATAGCAAAAATAGGAGGTGTAGCGCCCAGCAGGATAAAAGCACTCTCATCAAACTAAACAAACAACTCAGAGGACAAATAAAGTCTACCAAGGCCAAATTTGAGGTAAGTTTGGCCTCCAAGGACAACCACAAGGCATTCTGTAGCTATGTCCGCAACCTCAAAGGCAATACACAATTGTGTGCAGATCTCATTGTAACATGAGCCACCTATACTGAGCCAGAAGATATAGCAAACCTCCTGGCTGATAAATTCAGCTGCAACTTTACACATCTTGCCCCCTCAACCTTCCATAAGGAAATGTCATCAAATAGAACTCCCCCTACTACCACTAGGGAACAGGTACTTAATGCTCTCTCTATGACCAAGAACACTGCATCAGTGGGCCCAGACAATATCCCAAGATGCCTTCTAAGTAGCATGAAACAAGATCTGTCAGGGCCTCTGGAATTACTATTTAACTGTAGCCTCCAGACAGGCTTCATGCCTCGTGACTGGAGAAAGGCAAAAGTCATCCCTCTGCACAAAGATGGGCCATCTATAGACCCTGAAAACTACAGGACCCATAAGTCTCACTCTCACTAGTCTTATATGTAAAGCCATGGAAAGAATTATGGAGATGATCAACAGAGATATAGTAAACCTCCAGACACTGGACCCAACCCAGTTTGGTTTTGTCAAGGACAGATCATGCCTACTCAACCTGGTGGACTTCTTTGAGAAGGTCACCAAAGCAATGGATGAGGGCAGAATCATTCACACTGTCTATCTTGACATTGCCAAGGCATTTGAACAATACCCCATTCGGGCATTGTTGGCAAACTCAGGAGGGTAGGTACCAACCCGTATGTCACCTGGTGGATAGCCAACTGGCTCACAGACAGGACACAGGAAGGTAGAACTGTGGAGTCCACCTGTACAAAGAGGCCAGTCACAAGTAGAGTCCCACATCAGTCCAAAGACCACTCCATTTTGACCATTTACTTCTCAGAAGTCAAGGCCAGTATCAGTGGTCTCTGGCTGACTAAATTTGCAGATGATTGCAATTTAGGAGCTGTCATTGAATCCCACACTGACACAAATGTTCTCCAGGAGGGCTGACATAGACAAACAACTGGCATCAAAGCTATGGACTAAAACTAAATGCTAAGAAATGCATAATAGTATCCTTTGGGAAGTCATCCATCCCTGGTAACTATCATATTGATAATACACTCCTTAGAGTTGACCCATAGTCAGGGACTTAGGGACACACACAGATAGTAATCTAACCTTTGACCATCACATGTCTACAGTGGTGAGGAAATCATTCTATGTTGCGCAACTTATAAACAAAGGTATGACATCTAACTCCAAGGAAATAGTTGTTCCACTGTATTTGGCATTCATCAGACCTATCATTGAGTACAGTTCCCCCTTTGGTACGTACCTAACCAGGCATATCCAACAATAGGAACATCCACAGAGGTTTCTTACTAAAAGAATACAGGGCGTAAATAAAATGTCCTGTGCAGACCACCTCAAGGCCCTATCCCTGTATTCTGTCTCCTACAGGCTTTTGAGGCGAGATCTATACTTGGCATATAAGGCATTGTCAGACCCCACTCTAAAGGACCTCCTGCATATCCACAAAACTGAAAGCACCAGAATTATCATTCTGAAGACCTAAACCTTGCCTGTGATATAAATAGGACCTGCTGGAGAGATAGGTATGTATCCCAGAGACTACCCCATCTATGGAACAGGCTCCCCATCCATGTGAATCAGAGTTCCTCCCTAACCCAATTCAAGTGCACCTTAGACAATTGGATGGAAAACTGGAAATTCATCCCTGGTTTGTCACCTATGTCTTTAATGGTTCATCTCTCAGGCCCATGGTTACACTTATCATGGGTATCAGAACTTGTCAGAGATTTGGGATGCATAGCTAGGCTTAAAAAGGCTCCTGTGGTAGTTAGCCTAGGGAACACCTATGAACCAGTGAACCTGTGAACGGTTTAGTATAGAAAGTCTTACACAGGTTATGTCTCCGCATGATGGAACAGTGAGTCCCCAAAGCAAGGAGAAACAGGTGGAGTAGGAGACACATGAAGAAGAGATATGGACATGGGAAAGAACGAGATTGAGTGTGGTGCAGTATTTTTGCAAAGGCAAAATCAAAACTAATCAGTGCAAGAAAAGTAACACCAAAGATACTTGAAGAGAAATACAGGAAAAAGCATCTGGATATGGAAAAGTTTACAGTACCTAAAAATAAGAAAAAGGAGGAAATAGAAAAGAGGATTTGTAATTAAGAAGTTAAATAAGTAGAAACTACAGTTATGGATTACCTGCAAAATGAAGGATTTAGTGTAGAAAATCCAACTATGGTAATGTCCCAGCGTGATGGAACAGTGAGTCCCCAAATTAAGGAGAAACAGGTGGAACAGGAAGCATCTGATCAGTTGCCAAATGAAGATGATCTGGAGCCTTCAGAACAAATCCAGTACAAAATTTCATTTGGAGTTGCACAGCAAGGGGGTAGTAGCAGGAAGAAGTGACAACTCTGACGCAGTCAATGTTGTGGAGGGATGGGTCAGTGAGTTCCCATATGAAAGATCAATGGATGATGCAGGATACTGCTGAAGAGACTGCCACAGGAAGATGTTCTGGAGCTTTCTGTAGAATGCCCACAGGAAACAGAGAATAAAGAATGTGCCCTCAGTTTAGAAGAAAAAGATCTAAGGTAAGAGTTGCTTGATTTAATAGCGATGGATGGACATATTAAAATTGATGAAAGAAATAGATTACAGAGAATCAGTAAGACCCAAAGTGTTAGAAGTGTGATAAAAGTCTTGATTATTGTGTTCACTTGGTTTAACAGAAATTCATGTGCTAGAATTAAATAAGATGCATTACTGTGCATCTAAATTAATAACAGATAAAGTCTTGCCATAAATGTACAGGGCAATAAGGGAAAGGAAGGGAGGAAATCATAGGATATAGAAAACTATAAAGCAATTAAGACAAGAAGTGTCACTGTTAGAAGATTATAGAAGAGGGAACCGATCAACAAAAATACATAGATGTCATAAAAGCAATGCACTGTGTTAGAACAGACCAGGATCTATTCTACATTATTGCAAGTAGTAAACAAAAGATATCAATGCAGACAGAAAAAACTTAGAAGATATGCAGATAAATATAAAAGAAAAGTACACAATAAGCAATTCATTGATGACCCAAAAAGTTGTATATATAATTGGTAAACAAAGCAAAAGGAATCCAAATACTACCAAAAAAAGAAGAAATAGACACATTTTGGAGAAATATCCATGACAACCCTGTGGATCATAACAAAAATGCTGGATGGCTAGACAAAGTAAAATCTCAAATGTACAGGACGTGAAATGGGATGACCAAAATTAAGAAAAGCTCCTAACTGGAAAACACTAGAAGGACAAAAACAAATATTTCATCTTAAGTATCGGACAGGGAGCTGAAATTGTGATGTCTGAATCCATTTTTTAGCAAAATAAATTTGGTAGTGGGCTGCAAAAGTAGACAAGACTGCATACTGTTTGGGCCCTCTATTCATGGGTGGGTGATTAAGACCTCCAAAGGAAGTCTCCTCAGACAATCTGAGACCTAGCATGCCTCAGCCTAGCTCATGTAGATCTTTAGTCCATTCCGCATTCCAAGAATTTTATTCCAACTAGTTCAAGACTTGTATATTTTTAAGTCCAAACAGCCAAGCGGGTACAATAAATTCCTGATGTGTCAAGGGTGCCTTCTAAAATAAAAAGGGTGAAACCTCACCCCAGGTAGATTTTGTTACCTCAGGCTTAGAGGCAGATGAGCTGGCTTATGTTAGCAATTTCCCTTCTGCCCCAGTTTATGATTCTGACACTTAGCTTTACCTCAAGAGGATGTCTTCTTTGGAGATACCCTTCAAACAGTAAAAAGGGGAGTTCCAGTAGGAGTCAAGAAAATACTCTTCTGATGCAGAGTTTTTTTGGGGGGGCCTGCCTGTGCCTAGAGCACTAGTACTTCCTCATGCTATTGATGTACTGGAGGATGCATTTACTAACCAATCTTTGGAGCCAGACTATGTTGCATATAGTCTGAGGAAACCAGGCTGGTTGCCAGATCCAAGATTCTTACAACTTCATGTGTAGCTGAATTCTAGCAAGGGATGATCTTTGGCTCTGTTTAGGAACCATGTTCTCAGTGACAAAGAGACTAGGATCCTATGTTGATTTGGAAAAAAGGAATATACCTCTGCTAGTCTGGTTTTCATGGCCTTAAATTACCATACCTTTTGCTTAACTACCAGCACTGAGGTTGAAGGTGGGGGGTCACTGACAAGGATCTTAGATGGGAAGTGCTTGAACTATGTGACCTATCAACCGCAGTTACTAGACACATCAAGAAATGTTGGTGGAAAGCAGTGAATGCATCTTGCAGCGCAGCAACAATGGAGTCAGTTGAGGACACACCTCCTACCAGACTATGTGAAGGTGGAGCTCTGGAATACACTTCTGGATAAGGATCTCTTCTTTGGACCCCTGATGAATGTGTCTTAAAGGACTGGAGGAAAAAGTAAGACTCTTCAGTTTGCCATGAGGATTTTTTTGCTCACAAGCACCCATGTTCAGCAGAAACTACCCAATCAATTCAAATGAGAGTAAGAAGGCTAGATTCAGGGCAAAATGCCAAATGAGAATGAAAGAGAAGCTTAAGAGCCATCAGGAACTTGACTCGTAGAGAGGAGATGTGACTCAGCTTAACTGTCCCTACCCTGTCTCAAAAAACTCTCATCTAAACCCTCTTCATCCCTCAAACAGGGACCTTTCTCCTACTTTACTTTGAGAATAGTGGACATTTAGCATTACCATTCAAAAATTGGGAAAGCAAACCCAGGACCAGTGAGTCCAAAAGTCGTTAAACAGGGATACAAGTTGCAGCACTGAAGCAGGCCAAAGCTAGGCATGTCCCTTCACTACCAAAATATCAAGTAAACCTGGTCCAGCTAAAATGCTAAAAAAGGAAGTGAGCTCTATTCTAGACCTTGTCAAGACAGAGCAAATTCTTGATTTCCCCAGAATTTAGAATATTAATTACCCAATGTCTGTTGCATCTTTTTTCCCTAAGTCCATTTTGATCACTGTGGACCTAAAGGATGCCTATCTTCATATCCTATTATTCAGGGACCTTGGAAGGTTCCTAATATCCCTGGCCTTTGGCTTAACTACTGCACTTAGGAAAAAGGTATACAGTTATACCAATACTGGGCAATTAACTGATATAAACAGACTTCCTGGAGGAGATTTAAAAGGCATAAAAATCCACCTTCATGTTTTCACGAACTGGGAATTTTTTATAACCTGGACAAGTCGAACTCAACTCCAACAGAGTGTGTTATATTTTTGGGAGCACTGTTGGACACATATTTACAAATTACATTCTTCCCAGTGGACAGGCTACACTCTCTATGGCATTCTTTTTCCAGAATATCCTAGACAAGGAATTGATCATGTCAAGGGAATTTCTCAAGATTCTGGGTTACATGGCATTAGCCATCCTTATGGTGCTACTACAATGGTGTCTTTGAAACAGCTAGGCCAGCACTGTCAAGAAAGAAGTAACTTTCTTGAAAGAACCCTTCAGACTTGCACAGACTATATAGAATCCTAGGCCTTAGCCTAGAGAGCTCATATGGGACTTCTGAATGTCCAGTACTTATGAGACGGGCATGAGAAAGAAATGCGTAAATGTAAAAGAAATGATGGATGTCCTATGTTGCAGTATTCTTAGTGTGGGATTCTATGCCTCAGGCGACCTGAACGTTGGCTCCTTATACAAAAGCTTAAGCCTGGTTGCTGTAGGTGCGTGGAATGTCGCATGTAAGGCCATAAACCAGGAACCTTAAATGTGATGTCTGCACCCACAGACCTCAGAACTTTCCCGCCGCAGTTGACCATCACATCGATCACTTCACTCGTCTATTTTGAAGACATCTAAAGCTAAGTACCCCAGTAGGGATTTTGTTTTAAATTCTTGCTTGAGCTTGGTTTGCTGTACCCTACCATTAGCCAATATCCACTAAGAAGGGTAAATGCTAATTTGAGTGCCAGATTCTGCATAAGGATACACACAACCATTGTGTTTTCTGCCTAGGCCGAGAACATGACCATACCTCTTGCCCGATTTGCTAATCCTTCGTACCTAAGACCCTCCGAAGCCATCTGGCTGCCCTAAATCTATATTTAGAAAACCAGAGGCTAAAAAACTAATGCTCAGGATGGATCCGGAGTCGGCCGCCCCCGTGGAGCTACCATGGAAAAAGGCCAAGATTCCAAGGCCTAGTACTTCTGCCTCTTTGGCATTGGACGTCCTGCCAGCTTCCAATTTAGGAGTTGAGGGACGTCTGTTAGAGCCCACTACTTTGGCGACTCCCCTTGAGGAAGCCGCTTCAGAAGTTGCGGCCAGCACGTCCATGGAGACAGCTCAGATCTTGGTAAAAAAACGATGTCAAGGGGGAACCAGTCAATGCCGGATGACCGATCAGGATGCCCTTGCCTGAAGCCCCAATTCCTATTCAGACCCCTGAAACCAGGCCTTCTCCTAAAGCTACTCCTTTGAAAAGGAAGCAGAAAACAAAGCACCTACCTCCACCCACAGAGGGAGTTCCAGACCGGCAATCTTTCAACTTCTTGATGCTGGCCTTCGTGGTGCTTAGGACCACGGCCTCTTCCCCCTCCACCATTCCTGTTCTCAGTCCTAGGCCTGCCTCAACTGCTTTTCTCCTTCCTCCCACTGCCTATGAAGGGGAAGAACAGGAGGCTTACTACTCATCCACAGATGAATCCATTACCTACTCATCACAAATAGCCTCCCCTTTAGAATACTACTGCCCTGATGAGGAATCCATAGAAAGGGACTCTCCACCAGAGGATATCACCTTTGGGGATACCATCACAAAAATGAAAGAATATTTTAAATGGGACACATCCCAAATGACTGAAACTCAAAAGAGATACTTTGAGTTGCTTCAAGTGGAATCTCCCTCCCCTTCAGTCATCCCTCCAGTTATCCCTGCCTACCTTGATGCATTCTCAGCAGCATCTAGAAACCCAGACTCTCAGCCTCCTGCCCCTAAGAGGCCTGACCGTTTCTGTAAAGTACCATATGAACAAATATTCCTGGTCAAACCACCCATAGCTGATCCAGCAGTGATTGCTTTATCCCCTGACAAGCAGTCAAAACTGATTCTTTCACTGTCTCTGTTGCCTACTGACAAAGACCGTAAAAACATGGACAGGATAGGCAAAAAGGTTTGTACCTTTTCCATCCTAGCCTTCAGAGCTATCAGCTACCAAGCCCATATGATAAAATATGCTTTGGACCTGGTATCCCAAGCTTCTACCACCCTGTCATCCATATCTGACTGCCCTAGCAAGACAAAGGTAGCATCAAAACTGTCCCTGGCTTCTCAAGTGGCCAGACATTCTATTAGATGCAGTTATGATGCAGCAGAGGCCTCTGCAAGGTCCGATGCTACTGCAGCTGTACTACATAGATGTTTATGGCTACGCCTTCAACCCCTTCCAGAGGACTTCACGTCAAATTCTAGATGCCTGTCTAGACCACAACCTCCTGTTTGGTAAACAGTCTGCAGACCTCTTTAAAAACCTTCAGAAGAAAAGTAAAGAGCTTCAAGACATCAAGCACCTGCTGTTGTCTCCCATTCCTAAATATTACAGACATTACCGTGCTAAGACTACCTTTGTCAGGAGAACACCCTCCTCAACTACTCCATTCTCTTCCAGCCATAGGAAAGGAACCAGGAGGCAGACCACCTCCAGACCAGCAGCCTCACAGCTTACTCAAAAACTACCCTTTCATGACTGAAATGGCTCCAACAATGCGTGACTGCCTTGCCCACCTCCACTTGTCAGCCTGGCTCTCCCACTGCCTTCCCCTGTGGAGATCCATCACCTCAGACCTCTGGGTGCTGGCAATAGTACAAGAAGGATATTTCTTCTCTTGGAAGGAAAAGCCCTTTACAACGGGCATTTTGTCCCCCCACACACAAAATCAGCTACATCTTATTCCACAGGTCCTGCAGGATCTTCTGAATCATGGAACTATAGAATCTGCCCCCCCCCCCCCCCGGGACAGAAAGGAAAAGACTTTTACTCAAAATTATTTCTTGTCCATAAAAAAGATGGCCCTTGGAGGCCAGTACTGGATCTGTCCTTTCTAAACCTATTATTAAAAGTTCTATCATTCAGAATGTTATCCCTACAAACCCTTCTTCCACTATTGCCAGCTCAGGCCTTTATGGCCACACTCGACTTGAAGGAGGCATACCTCCATATCCCAATAAAACCTTCCCACAGAAAATACTTACATTTCACTGAGCCCTGTTCACACTTTCAATTTACAGCCTTGCCCTTTGGTTTATCTACTGCACCCAGAGTTTTCACAAAATGCCTAGCTCCAGCTATAGCCTTTTGCAGAACCAAAGGTGTCCAAATTTATCCCTACCTAGACGACATCCTCATTCTAGCAGAAAGAGAGGACACCCTACAAAACCATCTGCAGTACACCATTTTCCTGCTTCAGAGCCTGGGGTTCACCCTCAATTTTCCAAAATCATCACTAACCTCCCAGCAGGGCAAAATCTTTCTGGGCTGCAGGATCAGAACATACCTGATGCAAGCATTCCTACCTCAGGACAAAGTTCTCTCCCTCTCTGCCCACTTCCAAGACCTAATGCAGATTCAGGAGATATCTACAAGACAATTCTTAAGGGGCCTGGAGCTGATGGCTGCCACCATTCGTATGCTGCCTTTGGCCAGAATGCATATGCGAAAACTGCAGTGGTACTTGAAGACTGTATGGTCTCAACACGAACACCCTCTAAAGTTTCAGATTGCACTCTTACCCTGCCTCAAAGCAGAAGTAAGGTGGTGGATTCAGCAAGTACAAATGAACCCAGGCCTTCCACTTCAACCCCCCACCCCGACCCAGTACATGCATACAGACACAAAGCTAACATGAAGGGCTTCATGGTACAGGAGACGTGGCATCCTACCCTCCAAAAGAAACATATCAATGTGAGGGAAATGACAGCAGTATTTTTGACCCTGAAAGTCTTTCTCCCAAGCCGGCATCCAGGCCCCATTCAAATCATCACAGACAATACCACAGTTGTGTGGTACCTCAGCAAACAGAGGGACCAAGTCCTACCTTCTTTGCTAGATAACAGTCCAAATTTGAGACCTTGCCTCCAGAAACAACTTGTCCCTGCAGGCAACATACATCCCTTCCCAGGACAACCAACAAGCACGAGTGGATGCTGAACAGGGACATTTTTCTACACATTGTCCAGCAATGGGGCACACCTCAGGTAGATTTGTTTGCCTCCCCCCAGAACTTTTGCACCAAGGATCATTCTCCACTTGCCTGGAGGATAGATGCCTTCAGCATTTCATGGAAGGGACTGCTTCTATATGCATTTCCACCCTTCCCTCTCTTCCAAAATGTCCTCCTAAAGATCAGGAAGGAAAAAACAAAAATTTTGTTGGTGACTCCCTATTGGACAAGGCAGCTCTGGTTCTCCTTACTGCTCTCACTAGCCAAGGACAATCACCACATGTTACCCCACAAGGTGGACCTACTCACACAACAGAAAGTATCTCTCATTCACCCTCACCTACCTATGTTACGTCTAACACTCTGGGTGATAAACTTTTAATTCCTTTCAGACACTACTACTCTGAGGACATGCTTTCAATCCTGAGGGAGGCCAGGAAACCAACTACAAGAAGATCCTACATATCAAAATGGGAAAGATTCTCCAAGGGGTGTCTCCATAGGCACAGGGATCCCTTTTAAGTGGATACCCCTCTAGTCCTTACTTATGTGTGCGAACTCATCAAGGCTGGCCTTTCATACTTTTCAGTGAAAGTCCACCTGTCTGCAATCTCTGCCTGCTTACACCTAGAACCCCCTCTACTAGCCAGGCTAGATATTAAACTATTCCTGAAGGGGGTCTTGCAGATCAGGCCACCTAGAAAGCCCGTCCCACCTCCTTGGGACCTTAACTTCATCCTGGAAAATGTCACACTGCCTCCTTTCAAGCCAGCCAGTGCTGCAACACTCCAAATGTGTACATGGAAGACTGTACTGCTCGTGACCCTCACCTCTGCTAGAAGGATGTCAGAGTTACAAGCTCTCATGGCCTGCTCACCCTACACTATCTTCCACAAGGATAGGTTGACCCTAAGCACTAACCCTTCTTTCATGCCAAAGGTGGTGAACCAACTGTCCTTAAACCAATCCACTCACCTGCCCACCTTCTTTCCCTCTCCCACTAATGACAGTAAGAGGATACAACATTCACTGGATGTGCACAGACAACTAAGGTTTTGTTTAGACAAAACTAAGTCCATCAGAAAATCCAACCAACACTTTGTAGCCTTCCACCTCTGAGCAAGGCAGTCTCCAAACAAACCATTTCCTGCTGGATCAGAAAAACTGTATGTTTCTGCTGCTCCCACCTTGGCAGGGGCCCACTCCCGGGAGTAAGAGCTCATTCTTCCAGAGCTGTGGCATCCTCCAAAGCCTTCCTCAAAGGCCTGGACACAGCCTTCATTCTGGTCCACCATACATACTTTTACCAGACACTACAAACTGGATCATGTCTCCAGAGCCAGGGCAGGCTTTGCTAGGGCAATCCTGCAAGGCTTTCTGCAATCAGCTACCTCTTCCTCCACCTTTCCTTCTTCCTAAGCTGGGACACTCTACCACACTAAGAATACTACAACATAGGAATAGAAGGACATAGAATAGTTGTGTAAAATCTTACCATAGACATAGATGTCATCTTCCATGTTGCAGTATTCCTTCCGGCCCATATATCCTCCTCTATTCCTTTTGACCTGTCTAAGGAGCACCGTGGGGCTCACCCTAGACTGAGACCAGACTTGGCAGCAAACGGCACTTTGCACCTCTTGTGGACATCATTTGGATCTCTCTACTGGACTGTCCATCTGGGCATTTAAGTTCTGAGGTCTGTGCATGCAGACGTCACATTTAAGGTCCCGGGTTTATGGCCCTACATGTGACATCCCACACACCTACAGCAACCAGGCTTAAGCTTTTGTATAAGGAGCCGACGTTCAGGTCGTCTGAGGTGGAGAATCCCACACTAAGAATACTGCAACATGGGAGAGAAGGACATCTATGGTTATGGTAAAGTTTTACACAACTATTCTTTGTTGCCTTAGCCTTAAGAGGATTCAAACACATTTGGGTACAGGGATCCTCCAAATCTTTACAGGCAACATATGTTAACAGGCAAGGAGTGGCCCACTCCTGCATCCTGTGTAGATTAGCAGTGAGGCATAGGTGTTTCAGAAGGCAGACCCTCAGTATTACTTACATTACTTTGACGGAGAATGTTCTATCAGACAGGCTCAGCAGTTCACAGACAAACCCACATGAATGGTGGAATGTGCCAGAACTAGAATTGTTTTCTTCTCTGGAAAACAGGCAGCTTAGGAAACTCCATTGTAGAACACCGTTTTCAGCAACTTGTAAAGTAAGTGCCTTCTCTCTGAATTGGAAGGATCTGTTTCTGTATGATTCTCTTCTCATACCCCTGATTATAGCATTATTGTGGAATGTCATTGAGGACAGTCCAGAAGTCAAACTGATCAAACCCCTTTTTGGCCCAGATAACATTGGTTGTCCTTCATGTTAAGCCTAGCAAAGGGACATTCAAAATGTTGCCTCAGAGTTTGGACCTCTTGACTTAGAAAGAGTGGGTCCCTAATGCACACCAGTGTGACTGCCCTAAGCCTAACAGTGTGGATGATGTAATCTTATCCCAGAGAGGCATGTGTTTTCAGAGGACATGCAAGATATTATGAAACAGACTAAGTAATCAAACACAAGGAAATCACAGGTTAGAAAATGGAAGAGATTCTGCCTTTGGTGGCTTTTCCTCTAATGGCCTTAACCTGGTATGTGACATTAATAGAACCTGCTGGAGGGACAAATTTGTCCCCCATAGGATACCACACGTTTGGAACAAACTTCCACTTCATGTCAAGTAGAGCACCTCTTTGGTCCTCTTCAAAAGCAATCTGGATGATTGGATGAGTAACCTTAAATTCTCTCCAGGGGTTCCACCTATGTCCCTCTTGGACAGGGGTGATAGGTGCTGATCATGGAAATAAGGGAAAAACTTGGCTAGGCTTGCAACGGCCCTAGGGTCATTAGCCTACCTCTTATGATCCAGGGACCAGCACTCAAAAATATCATGTGTGTCACTGGTCCTGAATTACCTATCAAACCTTTACAAAATGTGCCCTTTCTTAGCTTTCTTAAAGGTCCAGGCCTCTGCTATCTTAGTCTGCTTTACACTAAACCCCTTTTATATTCCCAACTACTAGTAAGACAAAGGGGATATTACATCTTAAACAGCCTAGAAAAAGAAATCATTCCATCCACTACAGGATCTCAGTTAACTGTCAGAGAAGCTAACATTGACTGCTTACTCATCAGCTGCTTTAGCCCTTATCAAGTGTTTATTTTGGAAAATGCTGTTTTGGTAGTTGTGATATCTGCTAAGAGAATTTCAGAATTATACGCACCGCCCACAATCAGGGAATCAGGCCTAATTAGTTAATTCCTAAGAGAAGAAAAACACCACTAGAAGTCACTACTGAGCAAGACAATGGAGAAACTCATATATAACCAACTTACCACAACAAAAGTATCACCTATCCAGTAAATAGCATGGATTCTGGTCAGGCTAAAGTTCTGTCAGTGTACTCTAGACGATGAGGCATAACATTCTGATTATCATGGATAGAGGCAGTCTGACAGGTGCCATATTATTGACTTAACCCAAACATTTGACACTTTTGATTGCCCCATCCTGCTGTCTCACCTAATAGCAGCAATCCACAGACTCCACAATGGTTTTAAAATTTTCTCGCAAATAGGTCCCTCAGAGTTATAATTGGATCCACTTTAAAAGGGATAGGCATAACTCCGTCAGGTGTCCCACAGTATCCAGTTCAGTACTCGTTTCTCTCTTCTTTTCTGTATTTATAAACAAACTACCATTTAATTTGACACAGCTACAACTTATTTTATATGCTGATGAAATGGTTAGTGATACATCATGCCATGAGTACAAAGCTATACAAAATCAGCTTTAACTTGAACTACTAGAAATAAGTGCATACATCATAAATAAAAAGCTCATACTCAACCCTACAAAAATGACCTCTGTTACTAATGGGACAAGGAAAATACTTCTTAAATGACCCAAGTCCCAAAAACCAATTAAAAAAAAATCTCTTTTAAACTACTTCCTATTTCATATACCTTGACATATGATTATATTGGTTAATTAACATTTACATGTACATTGAAAAAGTCAGAACTAAAGTTGTCTACCTCTCTTCTGGACGCAAAAAACATCTCAGTTTCTCTCTCTTCACCTGCTTGAGCCAGCATAGGAAAATGAATACCACTTATACTGCTAAAATATGGCTTACCAAAATCTGCTATTGCTTGTAACAAAAATATCACTACAGTGCAAACTATTTCCAACAAAGTTTGCTGCTTCATAACTTGCTCTCCTCACCTGGAGCATCATTGTGACAGACTGTATAAAACAAACCATTCCCTATTATGGGTAGGGCAAACCTCCTCCTGGGCTATTCTCTCTGTAAACTGTTCGCATCAAGAAATCCATTCATCTCTTGCCTTGAAGCTCACTGCATTGACTCCCATTTATAACCTCAGGAACCAATTCACCTCTCTCCCAACTCATTAGACCCATGTAACAAAGCTTCATTACTTTAACAATAATTTCTTAGTACCTGTACCTAAACTCTTGCAATATTTCCCACCTAGTATCACAGAAAATCCCACCTATACCAGATGATTTTTTTAAACAAAAACATCTTTATTGAATTATCACTTATGGCATTGGCAATCATATATTTATGTAAATGAAAACAAACCATATTGGCATATTTAAAGTTGCAAACTTTATACATCACGTATAATCTTCTGTACAGTCATTCCCAATTGAACATTACATGGCTCATTCAATTCTTGTCTTCACTTAAACCTCATTTCTCCACCAAACCATTATTTTGCATGCATTATTTTCATAATTCCAATTTTTTCTGTGTAATTTGCTCCTACCCTTTTCTAAAGATCCCATATTTAGTTCTTTTATATCTGTTACTTATTCATTACTTCTAACACAGTTGGTTCAGACTTTGATTTCCTTATTCTAGTAATTGCTTTTTTGGCAGCCACCAGAATTAAACTCAGCAAGGCCTTACAATATCTAGGCAATTCCGATTCTGTATCACAGCTCAGAAATATTTCCTTAGTTACACCAATTTGCTCACCCAGTATTTCTGACAAAGTAGTCTGCAGTGAGTTTGTAAAGTCTGCCAACAAATTACACTTCCAAGAGTATGTTCACAGTTACCTCTTTCTTCCCCATTATACCTCCAACATTTAGCAATCTACCTGAAGAAAAATTCCTTGGAGTCTGCTTGTGATGTAAAATACCCAATGCAAACACTTCCAAGCAAAAATCCTAAGTCTTCTAGACTTTTTCATATTTGGGAGCCATACATATTTCCTTCCATTGTTTCTTTTTGAATTGCTTATCCAATCTCACTTCCAAATCCTTTCTAACTATAGTTATCATGCAATATTTTTATGCCCTACTAATTATCCCTTTTTTAACAGCAGCTTCTGTTCTAGATTCTGCTAAAAACTCTACCAGTGCTACTCTATCACTTACAATCCCCCCTGTTCCTTTCTCTTTGTGTATACTGTGATATCAATTCTTGACAGGAAAGGGAGTCCAAATGTATTCTTGGCCTCTTCCCATTCTGTTACCTTCCCTTTTCTAATTATTTGCACCCAGTACCTTGATTTCTTTGCCAGTTTTCTCCAGTAAATTTCATCCCCATCTTGCCTGTTCTCTGTACCCCTAATCGCAGTCACCCATATTGTCAGAGTCTCCTTTCTCCATTCCTGTGTTATCTTAGTTCTTAGAATACTTCCTGCTACTTTGAATATAATATTTTTGTCTGTTGTTGTTCTCCTTAAGGCTGTACATCCAACATACCAGTCTCTCCGTATTTCTTGAGCATTCCTCCTATGTCATCTGCATCCCTTTCCACTTTGAATTATGGCTTTCTGCTTATACTTTGTATAGCAGCCTTAACTGTGTAGCTCTGAAATATCCCCTCAAATCATTAATCTCAAACCACCGTGTTCTATTGGAAGGATCAACTTATCCCACTTGATTCTTGCTCACTTCCCCCCTCTGATAAAATCCTTCAACTTTATCTACAGCTACTCCAGTGGTTGATAAAAATATGCCTCATCTATGTATAAAACGTAAAGGACTAAAATAATTTTCACTGCTTGTATCTTGCTATCCGTATCTATAAAACAGAGCTTCACTTTCTGAGTTTTTTATTATCTTTTCTTTCGTCTCTTCCCAAATATTCTTAGCCACTATAACAGAATCCTTTTTAACCTGTACTCCTAAATACTTCATTTTATCATGTCTCCATAAATACGGGTACTGCTGAACTAATTCATGTGCAGGTACATAGTTTACAGCTATTGCCTTTTTTTTTTACTTTATTAATTTTGTATCCCCAAAACACTTGAAACTGGCTCAGAATGTTCCACAGCACTGAAATATCCTTTTCTGTTTTTATCAAGTACAAAATAATATCATCTGCAAATAAAGCAAACTTTTCTTGAATGCCATACCATTTATATCCTTGAATTTCTGAGTCCCTTATTTTTTTGTCAGTGGTTCTAAATATAATGCAAATAACAAAGAGGAAGGAGGACACCACTGCCTGGTACCTCTGTTCAAACAGAACTTAGAGAGGAACTCCGCCCACTTTAATTTTTGCCTATGATCCCTCATATATCCTCCTAATTAACCATATTATTGTGCTAGGAATTGCAAATGATTCCATTGCCCTACTCTTAAAATCCCAGCTTACTCTGTCAGATGCTTTCTCTGCATCAAGACCCACTAACAACAGTGTTATTGTTTTACATTCTGCTTCCCCCGGATCATCATTGTTCCATTAATGTTGTCAAATGTTTGCTTTCCATCCACAAAAGCACACTGATCCATATCTATCAATTGGGTCTATAGTATATCATTCAATGCTTAAAAAAGTGAACAATGAATAATCGACCCCATGTAAGCGAAAGCTTACAATTGCGAAAGCTCAGAACAGCGATTTTTTTTTTCCAAGGGAAAAAAAATCGCTGTTCCAAAAAAAAAAAAAAGAAGAAAGAAAGAAAGAAAATGAACTAATACAAAAAGTGGGGGGCTTTGCCCCCCACCCCCCCCTACTTAATTATACCAACTCCAACATCGCACTACAGTGCCGAAAAAGTAATGGAAGCGGCCAAGTGAATTCTTTCTCTGGAAAAAAATATGCTTAAAAGCTGCTTTGCTATTTTTCCTTTTCGTTGTTTTAAGTTCGACCAATCTATCGAATGCGTTCTCCATCATCTAATAGGAACCCTATCAATTTTGGCAATACATTTGAGATTTTTTGAGCCATTATGGACATAAACACTTTATAATCATGGTTTAGAATCACAGTGAATTCACATATGAAGCTGGATTTGATGGGTCATCACCATCTTTAGGTATTACAGTCACAACAGTTTTCTTCTAGGATGTTGGTGCTTCTCCTCCTTTTAAAGTACTATTAGACAAAACCTTCCATATCTTCAATGTCTTCCCCCTCTAGCTTTCAAACTTCCACAGAATTACCAGCTATTCCTGGATACTTTCCTGTAGACTGGTTGGTTGTACAGCACCATTTCTGGCTCATGACATCCTACCCTAACACTTAATAATTGAGCCTCATCTACCTCTTAACCTTAGCATATTTAATTGTTCCATAAGTATTTCCATTTGTACTTTTTATTAATTTCGAACTTTCTCTGTTTTATACAGATTTTTAATACCTCTACAGGATCTCTGGTTATTTACCTTGTTCTAGGCTCCCTAAGCTTGCCCCTTATTTTCTCTTTTCCACTCTGCAGTTTTGCAGCCTCTTGCTCTGTGAGATTCCCATATTCTGCAATACTTTAACCTTTGTCAGTCCTTCTTAATTCTTGTTAGTAAGTAACCATATCTCCTTTTCTTTTATTTCTGCCATATTTTTAAACTTCACTTTCATTTTATCCCACTCCCTAGTTATATTGTTTGAATAAATTTCTGATCTGAAGTAGGATGTTCATTTGTCAGCAACCTGTGGGTTACGGATCCGATATCGGATCCGAGCCGGCAACTTGTTTCAAGCTAATGGATCCGACCTCCTAGCTCCTCCCTTCACCCATAATCCCCTGCTAACCCTCCATGACCCCAGAACTAGTTTGCCGCGCTTGTGGATGGCTGGATCCTTGTTGAGCTCGTCAGATAAGTGAAGAAAAGTTACTTTTTCTAAGTACTTCTTGTCAGGAATTTCTTTTTTTGTTAAAATTAATACTTTTAAAGTGTGTCATTGTTAGGTTCCTTATTTTTTAATTAGTACCCTCCCTTCGCTGGTCGTTAGTGTGTGTGTGCTGCGTTTCTTTTGGGGCCTGTGTGTGTGTGTAGTTGCTTTTCTTTTTCTTTAAAAAAAAAAAAAAAAAAAAAAAAAGGGAATGGCTGAGGCCCCAAAAGCCATATTTTCTAAATGTACCGAGTGTGGCCATAAGCTCTCCCCGGCTGATGGCCACACTAGGTGCGTTCAGTGCCTTGGGGTTGAACACCTCACCTCAGGCTGTACCATCTGTGCAGCGTTCAACCCCAGGGCACTGAAAGAGCGGAGGTCGAAGCTGGTCCTGGCGGGACTTTTACCCCCGGATTCGGCTTCGGCCTCCACTACCTCTGCTGCTCCCGTGGCTCCACCACAGCCTGTGGTCGCTGCCACTCCTGCCCCCCTGCCTCCGTCCGGGACTCAAACTCCCGCTAAAGTGTCGGAGGACAGGGAGGCAAGGAGGGAGAAACGGAGGGAGAAGCACCACAAGCGGCGGGCCGAGACCTCCGTTTCGGCCCCGCCAGCTAAGCAGGCTTCTCCCTCTACTGCTTCTAGGTCTCCTCCTCCTCGGCTCCGATCCCCTTGTTTCTCCCCGGGGCCCGAGGAGGAGGAGACCCGATCTCCATCGAGGTCATCGAGGCGGCATTCCAGGCCTGCCTCGGTGGCCTCCTCGAGATCTACCTTCAGTTTATCCGATGCAGACTTAGACCGGATGATGCGAAGATTCATCCAGGGCCCAGCTGCAGATGGGAGTGCTCTTGCCTCCCCCCCCTCAGGGGGGGAGCTCGACAGCTTTTTTCCACCCAATTGCTCCTTCTCCGACCTGCTACCCGGGTTCAGAGCGCTCGGAGCCGAGCAGCCTTGGAGCCGGGGGTGGGTCGGCGCCGACAGTACTTGGTACTTCGGATCCGACCCTGCCCTCGAGCCTCTCGGAGCCGTGGTCCAAGCTTCGGATCCGGGGGATTCAGTGTGCCTTCGGCTCCGTCCAGGTCAGAGCACACTGGTCCCTCGGATCTGACGGTCTCGGCGCCGGCTCCGATCCCTTCATCGGATCCGAGTGGGAGCCGACTTTCAGATCCATTGGAGAGTGGCTCTCCCTCGGCCTTCGATGTTGTGGAGAGGGCTCTATTGAGAGCATCCGGACCCCCGGTCCTTGCATCGACTCCTCCCTGCACTCCCTCTCTGCTGGGCCAGGCTTCCATCACCCAGCCAAAGGGACAGCCTGCTTCGATGTCACAGATAGTTCCATTGGAACAAGATGTTGCTGACGAGGCCTCCTCGGACAGTCCCCCCGAGGAAGCTCCCCGCAAGCATAAGTGCAAAAGGAGGCACATGGACTCCCCTGAGTCCTTAACCGAGGACACGGACTTGGAGGAAGGGGAAGGCTCCCCAAGATCGCCCCCTGAGGATGTCTCCTTTGGAGACATCATGGAGATGCTGAGAATCAGAGGTGGTTGGTCTGCCCCTAAGTCTTCCTCTGACGAGTCCGTGTTTCTGGAGGCATTCGAGGCAGGCCCCTCTACCTCTTGGGTGTCCCCTCCAGCCGACCCCCTGGTGGACCTTATTACCACCAGGGCGTGGAAGGATCCGGACACCGTGGAGCCAATACCAAAGCGACCGGATAGGATTCTTAGCCCCCCCCTCAGACCGATCACATTGGAGTAAGGGGCCCCCTGTAGATGCCATGTTGACGGCGGCAGCCACAAAGAGGGAATTGGCTCAGGAGAGTCCCTCAGTCCATCCACCGAGCAAAGAGTCCCGTTTGATGGATCGCTTAGGGAAGCAAGTCTTTAGTTCAGCGACCTTCTCAGTAAGGTCTCTGAACTATATGGCACATGTCATCAGGATGCAACGGGATCTTATCAAAGAATACGCTGCATCCCCCCCTGAGTCCATGTCGGAGGAGGACAAGCAATTGTACTCCACCCAAATGGCCACTCTGAGATCGATTTCAAACACCTCTATGCGGCTGTTGTCCCACACCACAGAGGGAGCTGCTGGGGCTAGTGGAGCAGGTCTAGTCATGAGACGTCAGGCCTGGCTCTGTCATTGCGACTTTACGGAGCCCTTTAAAGCGGCCTTCGCGAACGCCCCTTTTGATGGTTCTGCCCTTTTTGGCAAAACAGTTCGCGAGACACTTGTGCAGAGTGAGAAGGACGGGAAGACGTTGTCTGCCATCGGAGTCCGCTTCTCTGCTCCCCAGCAGTCCTTTTCAAGGAACCAAAAGGGTCAGAAGAAGATGTGGTTCCGGAAATCACAACATTCCCAACCAGCTCCTGACAACCAGTCCTACCGTGGCAGAGGTGGACAGGGAGGACGTCGCCCCAGGGGCAGAGGGGCTCCGAGAAACTTTGGGTCCAGAGAACCTTTCTCTGAGCGGCCCACGCAGCAGCCCTGAGGGGTTGCCCGACTGCTCCACTCTGGAGGCAGTCAGGGGGCATTTTTCAAAACACCTAGCAGCATGGGAGTCCATCACAACAGACCGCTGGGTGCTTCGCATCATATCCAGAGGGTACAAAATACCAATACTTCATGTCCCCCAATCCAAGAACCTCCCCGATGTACCAACCGATCAGAGGGAGGCCGCAGCCGCAGAAATTCAGCAGCTGCTAAGAAAAAGAGCCATCCAGCCCATCCCCCAAGACCAGCTCGGATTAGGGTTCTACTCCGGGTTCTTTTTGGTGCCAAAAAAGACGGGGGACTTGAGACCCATCCTAGACCTTTCCCGCTTGAACCTGTCAGTAACCAAGGAAAAATTCTGAATGGTCACTCTTCAATCTATCCTCCCCCTTTTGAGGGAAAACGATTGGATGTGCTCTATAGACCTCAAGGATGCGTACTACCACATCTTAATGGACAAACGATCCAGGAGGTTCCTTCGCTTCTGGCTGGGGGCCAGTCACTACCAGTTCAGGGTCCTTCCCTTTGGCCTCACCACAGCCCCCAGGGTGTTCACCAAAGTGTTAGCAGTGATTGCGACCCACCTGAGACTCCAGGGAATTCAGGTCTTTCCGTACCTGGACGACTGGCTCCTGACCGCACCAACAAGGCATCTACTTTGCTCGGCCAGAGACTTCTTTCTCCATCTAGCCCCACAACTAGGCATTACTATCAATGTTGGCAAATCTCTACTGGCTCCGACGCAGGTCATAGAATTCATAGGTGCCAGAATAGACACCAGAGATTTGCGACCCTTCCTAACTTCCGAGAGAATTAGAAACCTACAACTTCATGTGTGGGCTATCCTTCATTCAGAGGCTTCACCAGCGTAATTGGTCCTGAGGGCACTAGGCTCCATGGCGGCAGCGATTACACTCCTATCATGCGCCCGTTTGAACATGCGAATACTACAGTGGACTCTGTTAGTGCAATGGTCCTTCCTATCCCTTCCTCTCCACTATCCCATTGCTATCAGCAAGGCTTGCAGGAGGGTGCTACTATGGTGGCTCCAAGCATCGAACTTCCATACGGGCCGTCCCTTCTGCACCTCTCCCCCTATCGCCACGGTGACCACAGAAGCTTCCCGCCTCGGTGGGGGTGGTCATTATTCAGGCAGGACAGTCCAAGGCACGTGGAACGATACAGAGACCTCCCTGCATATCAACGTTCTGGAGATGAGAGCGGTGCTGTTGGTGTTGCAAGCACTTCAGAGCTTCCTCCCCACTGGAACGATTGCAATTCAGTCGGACAACATGTCGGTGGTCTGGTATATCAACAAACAGGGGGTAACCAGATCTTACCCTCTATGCCGCGAAGCCATGAGAGTGTAGGAATGGGCGATCTCCACCAACCGCTTTCTGATCGCAACGCACATTCCGGGGAGGACCAACATCCTAGCGGACAAGCTCAGCTGCACCCTTCTTACCCCGTACGAGTGGTCTCTCAATCCTCTAGTAGCGAAGCAGATATTCGCAACATGGGGGCAACCCTGCTGGGATCTTTTTGCATCTCCATCAAACACCAAATGCGACAATTTCTTCGCTCTAATCCCCCCTCCAGGGGAAACTCCAAGAGACGCTCTGGTGCATGCTTGGCCACCCGGTCTACTCTATGCCTATCCTCCTCTGCCAATGATGATACAACTCTTACAGAAAGCCTCGCTGTTGGGGAGCAAGATGATTCTCATTGCCCCATTCTGGCCTCGACAAATTTGGTTCCCTTACCTGTGGTCTCACCTTGTGAACCACCCATGGATTTAGATCCCATTCCGGATCTCATCTCCCATCCGTTGGACTTGCCAACTCCAAACCTGGACAATCTGAAACTGACAGCTTGGTTGCTTCAGTTCCACTCCTAGTTAGGACTCCCGGTATCTCTTCACCAGTCAAAGCCATCCTCGTGGCAGCGCATAAGCCCTCCACCAGGAAAGTGTATCACAGTAAATGGAAACGTTTTTCCATCTGGGAGGAGCACCGCGATCTAGATCCCTTTACGGCTCCTCTTCCATCCATATTAGACTTCCTAACTGAACTCTTTCAGGAAGGCGCTAGTTGTTCAACTGTCAAAGTACAATTGGCAGCCATATCTCATTACCATGTGGGACATGATACAGGGCCCTTGATGTCGGCCAAATTGTGTAAAACCTTTCTCAAGGGTACCTTTTTACTTAGACCCCCTGTAAAAGAAGCCGTACCCCCCTGGGATCTTACATTAGTTCTTCAAGCCTTGACTGCTCCACCCTTTGAACCCGCTGCTTCAGTGGATCTCAAATTCTTGTCATGGAAAACAGCATTCCTTGTAGCCATTACTTCTGCGAAAAGAGTGTCGGAGCTTCAGGCTCTTTCTGTGAAGCCTCCATACCTGATTTTTCACCCAGATAGAGTGTACTTCAGGATCAATCCCTCCTTTCTTCCCAAGATAGCATCAGAAACCAACATAAATCAATCCATAAATTTACCGGTTTTCTTCCCTAAATATCAAAATAAGGGAGAGTACAAGCTGCACTCATTGGATGTTCATAGGCAGCTTCGTTTTTATACTCATAGGACAGCTGGCCATAGACAATCTGACCAGCTGTTCGTTTCCTTTGCCAAATTTAACTTGGGGAAAGCTATCTTTAAAGTATCTTTATCTCGCTGGATTTCCCAATGTATCCTACTGGCTTGTCAAGCCTCGGGTAGACCCGCACCAGAAGAAGTTCGTGCTCATTCCACCCGCTCCATTTCTACTTCTTCGGCCTTCAAGTCTAGAGTTCCTTTGGATGATATTTGTTCTGCAGCCACTTGGGCTTCATCTCATACCTTTATCAACCACTACAAGCTAGACCTGCTTTCTAGAGGGAGAGTATCCTTTGGCTCTGCGGTGCTTCGTAATATCCTTCCATGATGGCCACCCAAGGTGCAGGTAGCTGGGGACTCTGTCCCACAGGTTGCTGACAAATGAACATCCTACTTCAGATTTAGAAGTTATGTACTCACCATAACATTCCATCTGAGTAGGTAGTTCATTTGTCTGCAACCATCCCCCCCTCCTTCCCCCTGACCTTCTTCAGATCTACTAGTTGTTAGATATCCTTTGTTGGATATATATTGAGAGGCAAACTCGATCTGAGGTCATGGAGGGTTAGCAGGGGATTATGGGTGAAGGGAGGAGCTAGGAGCTCGGATCCATTAGCTTGAAACAAGTTGCCGGCTCGGATCCGATATCGGATCCGTAACCCACAGGTTGCAGACAAATTAACTACCTACTCAGATGGAACGTTATGGTGAGTACATAACTTCTAATTTTCCCTAATAGCTTAGGAAAAATCTAATTTTTTCCCAAAATGTCTCTTGTAGCAAAGCTGTTTGCACTCTGCATTTCTTAATATAGTTCACTACTCTTTCTTTTTTGTAGATGCCTAAAAGACCATTCACATTTAGAGATAACATGAAAAGTGTTGCCATTATGATAAGTTATTATTCTCACCTGCTATGTGTAACAGCATTTTAATTGTCTAGTTTCAGCTTGTGTGTTACATGAATGCACTAATGTTTTATCAGGTTGATCTTTCATACATTTGCATCACATCTTACAAGACTTTTTATTTTAAATGAAAATCCTCAAATAAAAAAGAAAACATCCCCATAACCTGTTAACATGATACAAACACACAAAACTCTGTACATCTTCAAATAATGAAGTTTAACTGTCCTACTAGGAACAGTTGTCCCAGATTAACAGCTACACTCACTGGCTTTAACTGACCTAAATTAATGTTATCCATGCTAAGATACATAGCATAGCCCGTGCTTCTATTTACACTAAGTGCTGTTTGTTTTTATCTTATCTTTATTCTTCTCTCAGATGTAGAAAACTACTTGAATGCTTTCAGAAAACATTATCTTTTAGCCATTGAAAGAAAAAATGTATTCTGTTTTTATTGCCCTCTTTTGAGCTTCTCTCCATATATACATGAGAATCAGGTCCACAGTTGCCTTCAGATACAAACTTCTTATGTTGCACTGTAAACATTTATTTGCAAAAGGAAAACTTTTCATTACATTCATTTACTTTTATTTACTTGCTTCCACTTACAACATATTATTAGATCAAGCCAAGGGCCTTAATCCAGTTATTCCCCTATACAAAAATAAGAAAAAGCTTATCAATTTTAGTTCTGTCATGATCTGTATGCTGGATTACAGCCTAATATCTTAAACATGCTTTTGTTCAGGCTTTCTACATTTCTTAAAACTAAACAAGAAGAAAGAAATAAGTGAAAAAGGCAGCTCTTCACTTTAGTATCCCTGTAACACACAGAAATAACTGAAAATGTTTTACTATTTAACATGCAGTATATGTCATATTTTGTAAAAATACTCTTAATAACATACATTGTTTTTCTTAGTTACATGTTTCCTTCCTCTTCCCCTCTCCTTAATGTTATTTCAAACATTAATGAAATTAAGTAGGATATATGGTTTGGAGTCCCCTACAAGTTTAACAAAGTCAAAAAAGTTCAATATTTCCGGGTTTTCTTGTTCAGCCATATTTCACAAATGAGATTCTTCTTCTTCTTTCGGCTTTTCACAGTTAGGGGTCGCCACAGTGGATCACCTGCCCGCTCATGATTGACAGTGGAGTTTTACGGTGTTGAGTTGCCAGCCCGGCACCCAACATTCCACAGAAGGCACACACACGTATGCACTCATGCCTAGGGCCAGTTTAGAGTGTCCAATCCACCTACAGCATGTCTTGCTTTGTAATCTGACATTTATTCATTAATTTTCATGTTGCTGGTTTCTTCTTGTTGATCTCCATCTCCCAGTTACAGCCTCTGGTTCATTTCCAGTCTACTCCTGGCTCTCTTAGTCAACAACTGTGCAATTCTCTGTCTCTCAGGCATTTTCATTTGGAACACTGGAAAAGGTTTCACTGTCAAAGTCTTTCTATGAGCTTTATCATCAGAAAAATAAGAAGCAGTGTCTCCTTCTGTTTGATGACTCACTTTTGATGGGCAGACTTTTGTATTTCCTCCTTAGCATGTTCTGCATTAAAAAAATTACTTTGATCCTTCAGAAAATAAATATTCTGAACATAGCTAGATACAGCAGCTTGAATCTCACACCTCCCACTCAACATTCCCCGATTGCTGGAATACATTTACTTCTCTTCTGCCTGGTGTACAGTGAGTCATCATTTTCCACAAATACTGTACTGCCTCTTGCTTTAGTACTTTGTTCTTCTGTCACAGTTTTGATAGAATCAACTCTTTCTACTGGTAGGATTGCATCCTCACTGTTAGAGGTCTTGGCTGTTTTCTCATGGCCAGGTTTGGAGCATACACATGATGTGCCATTTCAATTAACAACTCCTGTTGTGGAATACCAGTCCAGTTGCTTATTTGTCCTTTCATAAAATGAATACATTTTTTTTCCTTACAGTTGCTCTGGTACAACAAAAAATCTCAGGTTTTCCCTATGTGCTCTGCCCTCTACTTTTACAGTTTTTTGAAACATTCCTTCTTGAGCAGTCTCATACTCGGCAAGCCTTTTCTTCATTTCTCCCTCTGATTTTTGCAGTTTTATTAGTTTATCTGAATATCTGTTTAAAGGTTCTTCCATTATTTTCAGCCTATTGTTATTTGAGTTGATATACTCTTTCAGTGTTTTGTTTATTTTAATCAGCTCTTAGCACATTTGACTTATTTTTTTTCCTCTAGATTACTGGACACCATGCCTTGCTTCAGAGCTGGAGCTTGAACTACTGCCTTTTGCTGAACAGCTGCAGGATTCTTCCTGGCCAGTGTTTTCTCCTCATCTTTGAGGTTGCTTTTCTTTCAGGTTCTCTAAATACCTTCTTTGCTAGCATCCAATCAGTGCACTTAATAGCCAATAACTGAAATTTACCCAAAACGACAAATTCACTGCCTGCCTTTTCTTATTTTCTGATTTTACACCGGGAGAGCTGAAATTATTTATTTATTTATTTTACATTTGTTGACTGGGAATGTCGGACTGAGCTGAGGCCCTTTTTCAGCAGAGGCCCGGGGAGAAAAGCTCCAGTACATACAAGTATAACATTAAGTACATTAGTGTAGATTTTATACAAGTCGAATACAGCTAAATCTTATACAGATAACAATTGGTTGTACAGATATTAGTTAAGCAGAAAGGAATATAAAGTACAAAAATCAGGTGTTTTATTTTTTTTTTATCAAATCAGACCAGTAGTTATGTGAGTATTACAGAGAGAAGTACATAGATTGAGGAAAGGTTGAGAATGGAAAGTTTTCAAGGAGGGTTTGAGCATTGGCAGATCCATTTCTTATTGAAATATTCCTTTAGTGTTAGTTTAAACTGTTTGGGATGTGCCTGTGTTCGAATTTCGAGGGGAAGTTTGTTCCATTCAGTAGAGGGGTGGTAGCTATATACATTTTGTCCTGCTTTAGATTTGGGCTTGTAGATTTTTAGAAGGTCTTGGGAAGAGCTATGGAGGTTTCTTGTAGGAGCATAGTGGGAGATGATAGAGTGTAAGGCTGGACAGAAAGATGGCTGATATAAGATTGAGTGTATGGTTTGGAGCTGAGAGAGAAGGAGGAGTTGGAGCAGTTCGAGCCAGTTTAAGTATCTTAGTGAGAGACAGTGGTGAGATCTGTAGGGTTGTTGGGTTGCAAATCTAGCTACTTTGTGATAAGTAGTCTGAAGTCTAGCAATGAGATAGGAGTTGAGGTTGGTAGGAATTTGAGAGCAATATGTTAAGCAGGGACGAAGTTAGGCATGAGTGAGGGCTATTCTTGCTTCCTGAGTAAGATATTTGTTATTTCTGTATAACAGACCGAGCTTAAGGTGGGTTTTCCTGATACTATTATTTATGTGGAGATCAAATTTTACTTGGTCATCGATTGTAATACGAAGGAGTTTTGAGCTTGATTCGGCTACAATTGGTGTCTTATTGAGTGACTGGATAGTGAAGGAAGTCTTGATGTGGTTAGCTGTTTTAGGGAGGAAGAGTAGGAGTTTTATTTTTTTAGGGTTTAGGATGAGTTGTTTGTTGGAGAGCCATGTTTCTACAGAGTTAAAGGATGACTGGGTAGCTGTTAAGAGTTGTGAGTGAGAGTTAGTTATAGTTATAACTGTAGAGTCATCAGCATATTGTATAATACAGGAGTGTGAGCAGGAGGTATAGAGCAAGTTTATGAAGATGTTGAAAAGTAATGGCCCTAAAATGGATCCTTGAGGGACTCCCATTTGTATTTGTAGTGGAGTTGATAGAGCAGTATCCTATTTTACAGAATGGAATCTCTCTCTAAGATAGCTTTCAAACCATGCCACTGTATCACGAGAGAAATTGAGGTTGGATAGTTTGTTTAGTAGTAGAGAGTGAGAGACAGTATTGAAGGCCTTAGAGAGGCCAAGGAAGAGACAGGAGATAAGTTTATGGTCATCTCTGGCCAAGGAAATAGTATTAAGAAAGGATAGGAGTGCCATTTAGGTACTATGCTTTGGTCGAAAACCATGTTGAGTAGGTGTAAGTAGGTTTTCCTGTGAGAGATGATCCATTTTCAAGAACTTTAGATAGAGGGGAGAGGATGGCAATAGGCCTAAAGTTAGAGATTTCAGTGGAGTTACCTCCTTTGTGGATAGGTATGGTATAGAAGTGTTTCCAGATGGAAGGTACTTTAGATTCTAAGATGGAGCGGTTTATGAGGATAGAGATAGGATAGGCAAGTGAGTGGACAGCTGACTGGAGAAAGTAGGGAGGGATGTTATCGGCAGATACAGAGCAGGGTTTAAGTTTGGAGAGTAAGGTACGTATGTGGGTTGTGGGGATGGGCTTGAGAGAAAAGATTTTAGAAGGAGGTGTAAGAAAATTGAAATAAAGCTGTTACTCAGTATGCAGCCATCTTGGAAGTCAACATACACCAAATGTTGACCATAATCCAAGCAGTTTCTTTTTCAGGAAAAAATACACAAGTGCTACATTACAGGGCATATTCCATATCTATAACTGCCACTTCCTTTAGCTATCTGTCGAATGTCTGTGAATTCTGACCAGTTTTCTCAACAAGGATCAAAAACCTGTCTGGAGAAGAATTTGGCCAGAGAGAGTTCAGTATGAGGCTCCAATGAGAAGTCTAAGATAAGACTGGCATGGAAGGAAAGGCTGGCGTTTTTTTAAGTGAAAGCTATGAATAACAAGAGTCTTACAGCAAAGAATAAAGATGGCCTGCTCTTGGTAATGGACTTTCTCCCAAGAGGGACATCTGGCTTATTGGACTGTTGTTAAAATAAAATTGTACTTAATTGTGCTTGTGAATTTTATAAGCCACAAACAGTAATTACTTGAGCTAATTTCCCAAAAAGCTATCCAGAAAGACCTTTAAAATCCCAGTTTATATGCACGTACATGTGTGTTTGTCTATAAATGGGATTTTAAAGGTCTTTTCTGTATGTGTGTGTTTACGTATATGTTAGATTACTTGTTTACCTGTATATATTAGCTGACTTTTGTCCCTGTATCTGCTAACCATCAAGCTTTCCCTCAGTCAGACAATGCCCATTCACTCTTTTGCCATGATGATTCCACCTGGTAATTCAGACAGCCGCAAAGATGTTTTGTACTGTTGCCAGCTTTGAAAGCATTGAGATAGCCTAAATCCACACCCCTGGGTGGGGTGACATGTAATCCATATTGTCAGAGTGGTCCACAATGCCCTCCTCTTATGAATGTGCACTTCTACGTATTATGTATGAAAGCTATTGCTTACTGGTGGCTTATTGAGCCTAATGTTCAACCCCAGGACAGTCCCGTTTCTGGGGGATTGTAGCAATATCTGTGCTCAGCTTGATGATGTTGCCATCAAGCACCCAAACTGATAGCCAAATTCAAGTTGACATGAAGGAGTTCATAGTACAGGTATTACAGCACTCAAATCACAAACCCAAAGTTTGAATGTCTTATGGAGTGTGGTACTGTCTCTGTCATGCACATCTCTTTGACTGCTTCATTAACATATATAAAAATGGACCTATGCATTTTTAAGTATATTAAAATTAAAATTTAGTTTATGTATGAGCATTGTATACTATATATTGTACTGTGACATAAAAGGCTTCTCCTCCCTCTATTAACATGAATTGAAATTGTATATTTTTAATGTATATTCAAGTACTATTGCTTTTTTCAGATTACTACCCAGAAAAAAAATGATGTTTTGTAAGTTAGGCTACCAAAAATTGTGAAAATTATGAGACTGCATTAAGAAAAAATGTCAGTATAGTAATTTAAAGCAGTACTTAATGTAGTTTTGTACATTAAGTACAGTTCCATATGTCCGTAATCTTACAGCTGCTGTAAATATTCACATTTTCTCTCTGACATCACTGTTCAAGATATTAGAAAAGACAAGACAGTACAACATTTTATGACATGAAATCCCATGGATGACGAGTTTTATGTTTGGTATGAAATGCTGAACATTAGTAATGCTGTCAAGATGTAATTGCCAGATTAAGGAAGGAATTCAGAAATGTTATCGTCAGAGGTAAGCCCATTTTACAGCTGTGGTAGTAGTTTCCTATTTTTATTCAGCCCTATCAAAGTGCTTACTTGAAAGATGTGCAGTACCATGGTTGGTTTCTCTCTCTAGCCTACCAC
The DNA here is from genome assembly GCF_019279795.1 of Protopterus annectens. Lineage (NCBI taxonomy): Eukaryota > Metazoa > Chordata > Ceratodontiformes > Protopteridae > Protopterus > Protopterus annectens. The sequence continues at coordinate 381,230,012 of NC_056737.1, read as the reverse complement.
AAATGTTAATAAAGCATTCCAGGGAAGATGTATATGGTAATTAGCCATGTGCTCCCATCCCAAAATGCCTGCAGTAAGTATTTTATGTCCGAGTATTTGCGTACGTGTCAGTGGTGTAAGGTGAGTGTGTGTGTGTGTGCATCCATCTGTCTTGATGGTGGTGGGAGACAGTAAGATATGTATGTATGTATGTATATGTGGGGTGACTGTGATCAGGTGAGAGGGACGTTTGATGTACTGTGTGTCTGTGTGTGTATATATATGTAAAAAAATATATATGCATGTGTGTATCTGCCAAAACTTTAATTGCATCAAGACCTCCAAACAATATTGGCCTTTTCTTATTCTGTGCTTCCCTGTGGATTATTATTGTTTTGTTGATGTCAGATATTTACCTCTCCTCAGCAAAACCTCAATGATCTATAAAAATCAATTTTGGCAACACCTTTACTATTCTCTTACCCTGTACAGACACACACACACACACACACACACAGACACACACACACACACACACACACACACACACACACACACACACACACACACACACACACACACACACACACACACTGTGTGCTAATAGTTTAAATTGAATTTGGGTCTATATGAAGCTATGTATGATGGGTCTTCACCCTCTTTGAGTAATACAGCTACTACAGCTTTCTTACTCCCTTCATCCCCCATTTTAAAATATTGTTAAACAAAGTTTCCCTTATCTTTTTAACTTTGTTCCCTCCTATTTTCTAAGCTTCCACAGGAATACTGTCTGTTCCTGGAGATGTCCCTAACGATTGTACATCACCATTTTTATCTCATCTCCTCCTTTCTTAGCTGTTATCTGTTGGTCTCCTGTCCCTCTAACCTTGGCATACTTAAGTCTTCTTTACAAATTTCCATTTGTACCTTTTCTTGGTTTCCCCATTCCTCTACTTTACAGAAATTTATATAACATTCTGAAATATCTCTAACAGCTCTGTAAGTTCTCTGGTTATTTTTTTCTTTTTTTTTCTTGTCATAGGCTCCCTAAGTTTGTTTACAACACATTCTACTTTTTTATTGCCCAAGTTGGTGTCCAAAATTTTTTTTGTGCTCTAGAGTTATCAAAAAGTAGTTACTACCAGCAACCTTTCTAAACTCGTGCATATTATCCATCTTCTCATAGGTGCATAGAAACTTACTAGACTATTGCATTGTGAGGATCTTAAGAAGCTTGGGTTACCTGGGATAGCTCTTTTGAGCGAAAGCTGTATGTAAAACTAATCAACATGCCAAGCATGAACTAAGAATTGCCACACCTCCGTGTAGGTTCACTGACAGGACAAGGCTTGGAAGTAGATGACATGATGGTAAGGAGGAAGCTGGACATCCTATGAAAGGTCAGTGCAACAAATCCACTTGGCTTAAGATCCAGAGTCTACTAACTAGGAGGAGGACAGACTAGAAATGGTGTGGGAATTGTGGTGAGAAAGAGGCTTCAGAAGAGAGTGAGGGATGTCATCAGAATTAGTGACAGACTCATGGCAATCAGACTCCAGTGTAATGATAGAGCAGTATTCATAATCTCAGGCTATGCCCCACAGCATGGTTGTGACAGTAAGGAAAAGAGTGCATTCAGACAGCAGTTGTAGGACCTACTAGATAAAGCAGGACAACAGGAATTGGTGTTAAGAATGGGTGACCTGAATGCACATATCGGGACAGACAGAGCAGGATATGAGGACTGCCTGGATCCACATAGGTGGGCAACAGGAATAAAGAAGGAGAGGCCATTCTTGACTTCTGTCTGGCAAATGGCTTAGTGGCCGCCAACACTGGTTCCGAAAAATGGAGAGTCACAAATTCACATACAAATGTGGCCAACATGCAACTCCAGTAGACTTCCTCCTAGTAAAGAAAGGGCACTGGGGTAGAGTCAGTGATTGTAAAGTCATCTCCATTGAAACTGTTGGCCTACAGCATAAACCACAGTTGCCACAATCAGCCGCAAGCAGTGGTCAGAGAAGGCACTAAAATCAACAGACAGGCTGAAAACCTAGAAGATGACTGAAGAGAAAGCACAACAGTTCAGGGAATTATTCAGGGTTCTAGCACCTCAAGAAGTGGAGGAAATAGATTGAGTTGAAGAAGAATGGCCGTACCTCGAAACATCATGTGTAAGGGCTACAGAACAGATATGTGGCCAGGGCAGGTATGGAAATAAAGTTTACAAGGAAAGCTGGTGGTGGAATACAGAAGTCCAGTAAGTCATCAAAAGAAAGGAGGGGTCCAGGAAAAAGCGGGAGATAGAAGAGAATAGGCTAGGAAGGAATACTGGTTGGCTAACAAGAGACTAAGAGAGGAGTTGAAATAGCAAAGAACAAGGCTCCAGAGGCACTATACCAACTTTTGGAATGTGACTCTTGCAAGGCAAAGACAGAAAGATAAAGAAGATAGTCAGACACCTTTCATAATGGATGCCACCAACAACCTATTCACCAGTCCAAAGGGCATCAAAGGCAAATGGAAGGAGTACTTCCAGCAGCTTGAAAACCTCCACAGAACCTATACTGCTCCAGATACAGCATATGGTGAGAGAAGAGGAGGAGCCCACCATATAAGAAGTAAGAGCAGCACTAAGAAAAATTAGGTCAAGGAAAGCAGCAGTCTCAGAGAAGGTAACAGCAGAGATGATCAAGATGTTAGGTGAGATAGGGGCAAAGTGGCTGCTGAGGATGTTCTTAGCAGTGTGGAGAGAAAGATGTATTCCAGATGATTGGAGAATAAGCATATTAGTGCCAGTGTTCAAGAGCAAAGGGGTGATCTAAAACTGTGGGTAGTACAGATGTATCAATCTCCTGTCACACTGCATGAAAGTTATGGAGATCGTGATTGATAAATGTATACACAGGGTAGTATAAAGTAAGATGGGAAATGAGCAGTTCATATCCAGATCAGGATGCAGCACAACTGACCTTGTGTTTGCAGTGAGACAGATACTTGAGAAGAAGCTAGAAATGAAGAAGGACTCCAACCGGGCATTCCTAGACTTGGAGATAGCATTTGATAAGGTCACAAGAAAGCTGAGTTGGGCAGTCCTATAGTGGTTCAAAGTCCCAGAAGCATTGCTAGAATTAGTACAAATTATGCACAAGGACCCAATGACTCAAGTATGAACATTGATGTTACAGAGGGATTCCAGTGGGAATGGGTGTGCATCAGGGTTCAGCTCTGAACCCACTGTTGTTCATAGTGATGATGGACTAACATTGTCAAACAGGTCAAGAAAGGTCAAGAAAGTTCAAAGATGATGTGGCATTACAGGCAAACTGAGCAATAACTTTAGCAAAGGGTAGGGGAATGGAATGCAAAACTGAAGGCACGTGGATGAAACTGAGTACAGATAAGACAGTTGTAAAGGCAGCAAATGAAGAAAATCAGAATAAGCTGAAAATTGAGATAGAAGGGAAAACAGTGGAACAGATTATTAGCTTCAAGTATCTGGGAGGGATGGTTGAGTAGAAGGGAAGTCTGAATGAGGAGGTCAAGGCTAGAATAAGAGAGGCTACAACCAAGTATCACAGGGAGTCGTGGGTAGTGTATGAGAGAAGAATGCCAAAGAAGCTGAAAAGTGACGTGTCCAAAGCACTGGTATGACCAGTATTTCTGCGTGGTATAGAAGCCTGGGTGGTAAAGGCAGAGCAGTTGAGGAGGCTAGAGGTGTTGGAGATGAAGTGCCTGAGACGGGTGGTAGGATGCACACTGTAGGACAGATGAAGAAATGAGGACATAAGAGCAGAAGCCAAAGTAGCTCCAATTGCAGATAAGGTCAAAGAGAACAGATTACTGTAGTTTGGGCATGTGCAGTAAAACAGAACACAATATGGTGAAAACGATTTGGAACAGACAGGAAGAAGGCACAAGGCAATGAAGGAATCCAACAAAGAGGTGGATGGATCATGTGAGAGAACACTTACGACATTCGGGCATGAATGTCAAAGAAGGTATAGGAGAGTGGCACTGAATAAGGAAAGATGCCAATAACTGACAAAACACACCTAACTCTATGTAGAAAATGGGAAAAAGAGGACTGATGATTGTAGATCAATATGTGTGTACAGCTTTAAGAAGATTTCTGGGGGTTTGCACAAGTGTATAAATACTGAGCACTTGTGAATCTGACTGCCATTTTGTAGTTAACTGTTGAGATGTAAGCATGTATGTCTGTATGCCTGTCTGTTAATCAGTTCATTTATATTTTGTTATGCTGCTATCCATCCTGATGTGTTTCTGTGTAATAAAGCATATAAACAAACTACCCCACCTGTCTGTCATCTATACTAGAGAGGGACAAGCAACATGGTGTCAGAAGTGGCATGTCTAAAAAGGACATGGTGTCATAATGGGATCCAGATTCCTCAGCTTCGATACCGAGAGGCACTCAGTTAAGATTGGAGGAATGTACACGAGTGAATCATCCCTACTGCATGTATAACTCGCAAAACAGGCCAGAAATAAATTTCAGGTATTTGCTCAAACTGTATTTCTTATTCACAAAATATAAAACAAGGCATTTAGAATGCTCTAAATGAATTTCTAAGTAACACAAATATCAGATATTATGATATATTAACAGAAATATTCAAAATAACTATGGAAAATATTTGAAATAAAGTCTGAATCTCATAAAAATGAATAAAATAAGGCAACAACCACATATTTCTCTGAAGCACTACTTTTTTGCATTAATTAAAGCTGTTTGAGTTGTCTGAAATGTATGAAGTGTTCGCCATGTTTGTGCAGTATTACAGAAGTTATTTCTCAAAATACAGCCATTTCAAAGCATATTTTGCAGATACAGTATTTCTTGTGCATTTGAATGTTATTAGAGGTACATTGAGCAGCTTGTTAGTGTATAATTACAAGGGCATATTTTTCAGTGTGTTTAGGCATAATTTGTTGGCATGGCAGAAGGATTTCAAAAACCTGGTCCACTTGTGTTTGATGGTAATATTGCAGAGAACTGGAAAAGTGTTTGAGCAAGAGTACAATATTTTCTTACAGGCTGCATTTTCTGATAAAGACAACCGTACAAAGGCATTTATTCTTCTTAATTTAGCTGGTTCAGAAGCCATAGAAAGGGAGTGTTCATTTGTGTATGCACCTGCTGTCTTTGCAGGAGAGGGGGAAATTGTCATATAGTTGTACCGGCCCATTATATAGTAGTACAGGCTGAGTCAAGAGAGGACCCAATTGCTTAAAACATAAATTTAGAGAAATGTGTAACCCCCAAACAAATGTTGCAATGGAAAGGCACTTACTTGTTTTACACAAGAAGTCAAAAATCCTGGTGAAACTTTTGCAGCATATATAACTGATTTGAGAAACAATGCTAAACATGCAGATTTGGTGATGTAAGGGACATGGTGCTAAAAGACTTGTGTGTGGCATTATGGATGACGCTGTGAGAAAGATTTTGCTTCGTGACAGTGATTTAACTTTGAATAAGGCTATTGAGATTTGTCAGATATATAAGCTTACAGAAAAGCCCACAAATATGCTTACAAATGAGAGACGGATGCTTCCAGTAACTTCTACAGCTCAGGTTGATAATATGCAGCATGTGGTTAAATGAAATAGGCCCCAAGCACATGGCAGTAACTGTAAACCGTGCAGCAGTCACTGGGAAACCCCATAGCTTTCTAACAAATTCCAGAGCACGCACAGTCTCAGTGAAGTATGAGTGAGTTAGCAAACTCAAAGAATGCGCCCCAACCCTGTTTTATTGCCAGCTCTTGTAATTGTGGTGGGCGTCATGAGCCTAACAGGGAAAAATGTTTAGCTTTTGGTCAGCAATGTCACAGATGCAATAAGTGGAATCATTTCAAAACATTTTGTAACTCAAAAGGCAAACATTCTGTTATTAAAAGGGAATATTCCAAGAAACTAGTTGATCAATTAGAAAGCTGTGACTCTACTTTTATATGTTGATGGTATGTCGATGCTTCATGAAACAGTCAATGCAGTACATTTAAGGGCAATGAATGAAGTAAAGTGCAATGTTATGTCTGCAGAAACATTTGCTAGAGTATGTGCTGGTGAAAAGCTTGATTTTGCAAAGTGTGCAAAGCTTCTTCCTTATGGTGGTGAAGAGTTTCAAACTTAAGTCTTAGTAGTAGTACTTTTATGTTGCTCTGCTGGGAGAAGCTATGACTTGTAATTTTGTGGTCAAAAGGCATGTACAGTCATTATTAGGGCTCAGAGATAGTTTGAAAACGGGACTGCTTTCATTTAACAAGTAAATCCATCATGTTAGTTTAAAAGACCACTGTTCTAATTTCACCCACTATATTTTCTCTGCCTATGCTGATCTTTTTGAAGACAAACTAGGCAAGCTTCCAGTTGTGTACTCTATGAAGTTAGACCCAGATGTCAGCCCAGTTGTCAGACCAGACAGGAAAGTTCCAGCAGCTATGTAGCACAGAGTCAAAGCCAAGCAAGATAAAATGGTGCGGCAAGGTGTGATTTGTCCAGTAGGTTCGTCAACCACTACTGAATGGGTATCCTCCATGGTGGTAGCTCATAAGAAAAGCTCAGATGATATCAGAATATGTATTGATCCACAGGATTTGAACAAAGCACTGAAAAAGACCTCATCATCCAATGCGTACAGTTGAAGAAGTTGCAGCTGTGATGCCAAATGCCACTGTTTTTTTCTATCTTAGATGCAAAGAGTTCATTTTGGCAAATTTTGCTTGACAAGAAATCCTCATTGCTTACTACTTTCAATACTCCTTTTGGTAGGTACAGATTTTTGAGAATGCCATTTGGGATAAATTCTGCCAGTGAAGTCTTTCAACGTGCAATGGAGCAAAGTTTTTTTGGGTATCCTTTTGCTGTTATAGTAGATGATATGCTAGTCGGAGGTAATGGTGAAGCTGAGCATGACAGAAACCTCAAGAAAGATCTAGAAAGAGCACGTCAAGTGAGTCTTAAGCTGAATCCCTCGAAATGCAAGTTCAGGTTACGAGAAGTTACTTGTGTTGGTCATTTGTTTACCAGTTCAGGCTTACCACCAGACACTTTCAAGCAAATAGCTATTCTCGAGATTCCAGCTCCAGACAATGTTCAAGCCATTCAGCACTTTCTTGGCATGGTTAACTAACTAGGCAAGTTCATTCCAGACTTAAGCCAACTAGCAGCACTGCTTAGAGAGCTGACATGTAATGTCTGCTGGTCATGGTTGGAACAGCATCAAAGAATGTTTGATGTCCTGTAACAGAGAATTGGCAGTCCACCAACTCTCAGATACTATGATGTTCACAACCAGTTAGTCTTTCTTGTGATGCTTCAAAATTTGGTCTTGGTGCAGTCATTCTTCAAGAGGGTTAACCTGTTGTCTGTGCATCCAGATTTCTAACCTAAACTGAAATGCATTATGCTCAGATGGAGAAAGAGGTCTTGGCAATTGTGTTTGCATCTCAGAAGTTTCATGATTATATTTATGGTAGACCTATCCAGATTGAAACAGACCACCAACCTCTAGTCACTATTTTGAGGAAGCCTATTCATACAGCTCCAGCCAGATTGCATTGGATGATGTTGAGATTGCAGAAATACATCTTGTCTACATAAAAGGCACACTTCTTTATCTTGATAATACATTATCCAGATTACCCAGAAGTGCCACTGAACAGCATGAGAATGAGAAACCTGATTTTGAAGTCATGGAAATGAGAAATTTTTCTTCCACACATCGTCATGAGCTTAGAAATCATACAGCCTCAGATCCTGTTTTACAGAAGTTTAACTACCTTATCCATTGAGGTTGGCCATCAAAGCAATCCAGTTTACCTCAAGAAGTGCAACCTTATTTTCCTTACAGAGTTGAGATTTTGTCTGACAATGGTATCATCATGAAAGGTCCAAAAGTGATCGTTCCATAGTCCTTGCAACCAGAGTATACTACTGTCTTGCATTGTGGCCACCCAGGAACTGATTCTGCTAAAAGGAAGGTGCAAGGACTAGTATTTTGGCCTTCTGTGTCAAAGAATATTGAGCGAATACTTGTTCTGTATGCTACAATTGTCTCATGTACACAGACAACCCTCTCCTCCTCCCAACAAACACAATTACATGTGAGAAATGCAACTATATAGCCAAACTGGAGGCTGAACTCTCTCAACTCAGGGCTGGCATGACCAGACAGGAGGAGATGGCAATCACACACACACAACAATCCCAGTCCCACATAGACCTACCACAACTGCAAACCAAACACATAAAAACACAAAGACATACTCAGAGGCTCTAATAAAAAACTTACCAAAACAACAGAGGCTCCCAAAGCAGACATCCAAAAATCCACCACCTCAAAACAAAACACATGCAACACATACTTCAATAAATCAGTGTGTCAACCAATCGCAGCCCTTAAGGCCAAACACCTTGCCTGATACACTAGTAATAGTTGACTCCATAGTCAGACACACTGATGTCCCACTGACCAGGCTGAACAAGGAGAAGGTGACTGTGAGCTGTCTATCGGGAGCTAGGATCCGCCACATAACACACGCACTCAGGTCACTCCAAAGCAAGTACAAATATGACTCCGTCATTGTCCATGCTGGTGTGAATGACCTGAGATGCACCTCCCTGGACTACATGAAAAGAGACATAGAGGAGCTCTCCGATTATGTAGCCCAGGCTGGTATGACCCTGACCCTGAGCAGCATCTTGCCCTCACCAAGAATGATACCACAATACAAAGACAAGATGATCAGCTTTAACAATTGGCTCAAGTACTGGTGTCATTCTAAGGGGATCCAATGTCTGTCTGCCTGGGATGATATGTTGGACAAGCCACGCTGCTTCGCAAGGGATGGCTTACACCTGTCACCACTGGGCTTCCGGATTTTGGCTAAGGCTCTTGCCACCCCCATAGTGCCTTTTTTAGGCAAGGCTCAAAAGACAAACCCACCTCCTTAGAAAACAAAAATGGAAAAAAATTAAGGGTAATGCTGCTCAACGCCAGAAGTCTAAATCTCAAGATGCAGGCACTTGATGCACTCCTCAGCATGGAGAACATCGATGTCTGTGCAGTAACTGAAACCTGGTTCAAGGCTCCAGAGAGCACCCCAGCACTACCAGGCTATACCTTGTATCATGCTTTTCGGCCCCAAAACCCAGGCCGAACCACAAAGGAGGGGAGTGTCCATATTCATAAAGGACACCCACACCTCCAGGTTAGTAGCAACACATGAAGCATCAGAGACCATACAGGTGCAACTAACCATAGGCAAAACTGCTATACAACTGGTAGCATGTTACAGACCACCCTCCCAATCTCAAGAACCCCACTCAGCCTTCCTGAAGACATTGGAGGATATGAATGCATCACAAAATACCATCATACTGGGAGACTTCAACTACCCAAACATAGATTGGGTACATTATTCTAGCCCTAATACCCTAGCCCAAAGGTTCCTGGAATTCATAAATTCAAATGCACTGGAACAACTAGTCACCTCTCCCACTAGGGGAGATAATATACTAGATCTGATCATCACAAACATGGGGACAAAATGCTCCACACCAGAAGTATACCCCTCACTAGTGAGATCTGACCACAAACTAATCACCCTGGATATACATATCTCACCTCCACCCCCAGCACAAAAGACCACAGTGAAAAACTTCTCAAAAGCAGACTTCACTCTTCTTAAGACTGAGATGGTATCCTTTAAGCCCACTGTGCCAGTGGATACCACATCCCACAATGCCGAATCCTTCACAAATGCTTTCTATGGACATCTCCAAGAATGCATGGATCATGCAATCCCAAACAAATCCAAGTCCCTCTCCACCAAATGTAAGCGCCCTGTCTGGTGGACCTCAGTCATAAACAAATTGTATAACAAAAGAAGGAAGCTACTGCAAGTCAGAGCGAAATCCCTTGAAGGGAAGACATCTCTGATCAACATTAGCAGAAAACTACGTTCTCTCATAAAAACATCCAAGGCAAACTTTGAGAGAAAAATCGCTAAGGACACTAAAGATAACCACAAAGCCTTCTTCAGCTATGTTAGAAACCTGGGCGGAAACCCTCAGATATGCTCAGAGTTGGTTCACAACAACAAAAATACACTGAACCCACAGATATTGCTAACATTCTGGCTGATAGGTTCAGTGCAAATTTCTCGCCTCCTTCACCCCCAAAAGAAGAAATACTTATCCCAGCTGAATGTAATCTCCCTGTCATCTCAGATGTCCAAGTGAGAGCCGCCCTAAACAAAGCAAAAAACACAGCATCAATGGGACCTGACGGTATCCCGGGGTGCGTGTTACGTGAACTCCAAGGGGAGCTAAACCCACACATAAAAATGCTATTTAACCTTAGCCTTACTTCGGGATATGTACCTGAACACTGGCGTACAGCAACAGTGGTCCCACTCCACAAGGGGGGGTGCCTCTACAGAACCTGGAAACTACCGCCCCATAAGATTGACTAGCCTGGTCTGCAAAGCTATGGAAAGAATCATTATGGAACTCATAAACAGAGACATAGGGGGGACCTACAGATGCTTGGCCCCACCCAGTTCGGCTTTGTAAAGGGCAGATCCTGCCTTTTAAACCTGGTTGACTTTTTCGAAACAGTCACTAGAGCCATTGATGAGGGCAAAGCAGTCCATACAGCATACCTGGACTTGGCTAAGGCCTTCGACACAATACCCCACTCAGGCATCATAGATAAGCTAAACCGCTTAAAAGTAAACCCTTATGTCACTAGATGGGTTGCAAACTGGCTAAAGGACAGAACCCATAAAGTTAAAATCGCTGGAGCAATGTCAGACTCAAAGCCAGTCACAAGTGGTGTCCCACAGGGATCTGTCCTGGGACCCCTCTTGTTCGGCATTTATTTCTCAGATGTTAAAGCAAACATGGGAGGGCTGTGGCTGACAAAGTTCGCAGATGACTGCAAACTAGGTGCCATAGTCGATACACCAGCAGATACACACATCCTACAAAAAGGCCTCACTGAAACGGACAACTGGTGCCGTAGTCACGGCCTTAAACTAAATGCCAAAAAATGTATAGTTATCCCTTTTGGAAAAAACAAAGTACCCACAAATTATCACATAGACAGCAACCCATTGAGTACGGAAAAAGTAATCAGAGACCTAGGGACCCAAGTAGACAGCAACCTCTCATTTGACACCCACGTTGCCAAAGTGGTTAGAAAAACATTCTGCCTTGCACACCTCATCATGAAGGGTTTCACATCCAGATCCAAGGATGTCATTGTACCCCTATATTCCTCCCTCATCAGACCCATGATTGAGTACAATGCCCCATTTGGTATGTACCTCACCCGGCACTTGCAACAGCTGGAGAGACCACAAAAGTACCTCACCAAAAGGATCAAGGGTCTCCAACATATGTCTTATTCTGCCAGACTAAAGAAACTTCAGCTCTATTCAGTAGCATACCGCCTGCTCAGAGGTGATCTCTGCCTGACATACAAGGCCATGTCCAATCAGGATCTGACGGACATGCTCCACCTCAAAAAATCCAAATCCATCAGGACCACGAGAGCTAAAGACTTAAACCTTGGCACAAGTATGAATAAGACATGCTGGAGGGATAGATTCATAACCCAGAGGCTTCCCATGCTTTGGAACAGGATCCCAGTTCGTATTAGGCAGAGCCCCTCACTGAATCTCTTCAAGAGAAATCTTGATGAGTGGATGGGAGATCGTAAGTTTACCCCAGGGTTCACATCAGTGTCACTGCTAGACAGGGGCACAGTAAACTAATTCTATTATATAAGGGGACCTTCACTGTGTCACTACTAGACAGAGGCACAGTATTCTAGATTTTATCTGTACATTTTTGTACCATTTCATGGGGTGGCAAAAGCCACATCACTATGGCTAGGCTTACAAATGCCCCAGGGCAGATAGCCTAGTACTATACTATGAAACTATGAAACAAACCAGAACTACATTACCATTCAACAGTAGTTTATTGGTTCCAAGTGCTAAGAGTAACAGATCAGTGAAAGCCCATCTGTTAAAGAAATGCCTGTCCCAGAAGTCTTATTATGATGAGTCCATAAAACCACTCAGTCCTTTACATGAAGGAGAGAGTGAGAATACAAATGTGCAAAGATTATGATTGGATTGGAATTGTGAAGAGTTTTTGTCTAGAGCGGAGATCGTACATTGTGAAATCGCAAGGAATAGAGTTTAGGCGGAATCGTAAACATTTGTTGCTGGTGTCCGAGCCAGAAACACTCTTTATCTCAGAGTGAGTTGTCCAGTGTTCCAGTTCCAGAGGACGTTCCAGTAAATATGTTCCTGAGATGAGTTCCGAAGTTCCTGATATGAGATGTTCACAGAAAACTGTCCCTGTTGCTAAACCCAGTTCTGATTACTATATTTCTAGATCAGGTCGTATTTCTAGACCATGTTACAGATACATGGCAACTTGGACATGACCAAGCTGAAGTACCTAGGAAAGGAACAGCCAGCACTAGAAAAGTCCAATGGTTTAATAAAGCCAAAAACACACAGTAACACACATTAACGCATGCACTGTAGTACAAAGCATTCTTGTCAGTATTCCAAAGACTTCATCAGATGCAGGACTAAAAAACAGCACTCCAATTTATATACAAGCTTAGTTCCTGTTAAAATTGCTAAACATTAATTTAAAAAGACAGTGAATGAACTTTAACAAGACATTTAACTTCTCATCTTAAAAAACACTTAAAACCACTAAATAAATAGATAAAACCTTAAATATGTTAAGATAAAAACATTTCTCATCCATATTAATGTTTATGTATGCGGATATATAAAAAAATAAATGAGTTTAAGATGAAGGAAAGTGAATGAGCTGGTGAACATGAAAAAAATGCTAAAAACTAGTACAGGAGCTCAATCTTGTGGCTGAAATGTGAATAATTCAGAGAAATCCATACATACATAACAAGGAGAGAGCAGTACTATATCCTAGGAAAGGGGCAGATTGATTGACTTGTTAACGCCCCTCAGCCAATCAATGGTCGAGATTGTCTCTAGACCCACGGAGGGCGGAACCAGGAAGTTTCTTATGGTAATACTGCAAAATGATGTGAAAATAATTGAGGTTATGCTGGAAATGTAAATACTGTGACAAATTATGACATGGGATGTAATGAAAACAAATTTCAGCAAACACCAGCAGTTTTAAGAGGATTGGAGAGTGAGCAGGAAGGAATTACCATCGAAGCATCAATGCCACCACCAGGGCAAGGAAGAATAACTTATGCCCTAATCTCTAGGGAAAATGAGAAATATTTGTATAATGAAAATATAAGGGGAGGTACAAAAGAAAATGTACAGATTGGTGAGAATGGCTGGATGATTTTTCAGGGCAACTGCCCTTAAGAATATCTGAAAGGATTAGGAATAAAAATAACAACCAAAATCAGTATCAACATTTTCACTGGCAAGGGGGGAGAAGGGGGAGATATTAAATAGTGATAATTTAGCGCTCCCTACCTTGGACAATGATGTTATAAATAAGGACAATGTAAATGAATTTAAGTTCACTAGTAACGGTTTCACCATTTACCATTTTAGTGATATTGAACTTAGAGGAACATTTCAGCCTGTTGTCAAAGGGACTAAAATACATTCCCCTTAGGAAAGGGGATTTGGCTAGAACCATTTTGGACGTGAAAATGTTTATAAGAAAGGTTAACTTAGGTGTGGTACTACCCCAGGATAATAGACCAAAGTCAAATCAATTGAAAAGGAAAAGTACTTATAACATCCTCAATTCAAAAACTTTGAACGGATTGTGGAAAATGAAATTAGGAAAGGTTATTAGAGTGTGAAGTTTAAAGAGAACTTAGATCTCAAAGAAAAGAATATTTTATCAGAACTCAGGAGTAATAAACAAACCAGATTTATGAAGTCAGATAAGGGAAGGGGAATGATCTTGATGGATGCCTTGGTTTATGAAGGGAAAAATGAACAACATACTGATGGATACAAGTAAATATGCTAGTGTATCCAAAAATGAAATAAACATAGCTTACAGTAAAGTGGGTATAGCACTTGCGGATTTATTCTTGGTGGGCCTGATAGACCAGAATATTTTTAATTATTTGAAGGTGAAAAACCTAGGATACCCGCAGTTTTTGGGATACCAAAGACCCATAAAAATGAGAGGGACCCCCCCTTAGGTTAACAGTTTCTGCTGAAGGTTCTAAAACCCGTCCTTTAGCTAAATTTATAGACAACAAATTAAAGAAGCTCTGGTTAAAAAGGAAAAACATTCTTAGGGACTGATGGGATCTATTAAGAGAAATAAAAGAAGACATGTATAATGATATTATTTTTATTACTATAGATGTAGTAGATTTATTTTCAAGTATCCCCCATACAGACGGGTTGCAAATCCTGGAGGAAATTTTATTTGAAGATGGTGACTTAACTCGAAATGAGCAAGTAGTCTGAACCTAATGGAGTTTGTTTTAAAATATAATTTTATATTTTTTAAGGGGGAATTTTATCATCAGATTAAAGGGGTGGCAATGGGCGCAGCATGCGCTCCTACCTATGCAAAAGTAGTTCTAGCAATATGGGAGGAGAAACATGTCCTACGTTCAATATATAGTGATTGTTGGATAATGTACAGGAGATTCCTGGATGATATATGTCTCTTGTGGGCAGCACAAAAAGAAAAGATTTATGAATTTTAAGAATTCTTAAATAGCACTGTGTCATTTCTGGATTTTACTCATAGCATTTCTGAAGAAAAATTACAGTACTTGGATATAGAGATTTATAAAAAGGATGTGAAATTTTATTCTAAAATCTACAGAAAGGCCACCTTCTCAAACACATACCTCCATTTTAATAGTGCACATCCCTTACACTATAAAAAGAACACTGCGAAAGGGCAATTTGTTCAGGCAAGTCGTATGACATCTGAAGAGGCAGAATTTGATGTTGAAATCAGCTTCTTGGAAAATTTATTTTTGGCAAGAAAATATCCCAAAGAGTTAATTGATGAAGCAAGAATGGAGGTTTATGAGGGTAGAAGAGGTAAGTTTAAACTGATATTAGGTGAAAATGGAAGGGACAGGATGAATGAGATACAAAAAGGAACAGAAGACTATGTAGATGTTGGTGCAAAGGCAACTAGGAAAGTATTGGAAACTGAACAGAATAAATGTATGGGTTTTACTGACCTGACAGGCATTTCCAGAGATGCATTAAAATTTGTTTATAAGAATTCTCAGAATTTGAAAAATTTGATGGAAAATAGTGTGAATTATTTTAATAGACGAAGGAAGGGTACTTACAAGTGTGGGCATTGATCCCAATGTACCTATATAGTTAATAAAGAAGAGTTTTTTCTGGGTAGTAGAAACAGAAGGCTTAACAACATGGGATTTTTTAACTGTGATTCTAGTTGTTTAGTATATATCTTGCAGTATGTGAAGTGTGTCAGTCTTTCTATATAGGAAAGACCGAAAGAAAACTAAGAAGAATATATATGAACATTATTATGATGTTCAGACAAAAAAAGAAACAAATCCATTATATCAACATACTTTGGAATGTTCACATGCAAGATGCACATTTTTTGTTTTAGACGGTGTAAAAAGAGAAATAAGAGGGAGGTCTTTGGGAAGAAATAATTGAGTATAAAGAATTGTGGTGGCAGATAGCTTTGCAAGCCATACTCCCTCCTGGTTTAAATTAAAACATTTCAGTTGCACCCCTACTAAAAATGAGAGCTGCTAAGTTAAGTTTTAAATACAAATTGAATTTTCTTTTAATGTTTTAGCCTGTACATAAATCATAGTTTCTTAAATTGCTTGTTATGTATGTATGGTTTTAGCCACAAGATGGAGCTCCTGTTGTAGTTTTTAGCATTTTTTCATGTTCGTCAGCTCATTCACTTTCATTCATTTTAAACTCATTTAGATTTTTATATATTTGTATACATAAACATTAATATGGATGAGAAATGTTTTTATCTTAACACATTTAAGGTTTTATCTATTTATTTAGTGGTTTTAAATGTTTTTTAAGATGAGAAGTTACGTCTTGTTAAATGTATTCACTGTCTTTTTAAATCAATGTTTAGTAATTTTAACAGGAAATGAGCTTATATATAAATTGGAGTGTTGGGAGTGTTGATTTTCAGTCCTGCATCTGATGGTCTTTGGAATACTGACAAAAATGCTTTGTACTCCATATGGGTTAAGGTGTGTTACTGTGTGTCTTTGGCTTTATTAAAACATTGGACATTTCTAGTGCTGGCTGTTCCTTTTCTGGGTACTTCAGCTTGGTTATTTGGTTTTATTTGGTACCTGGAATCTCATTACTTTGGACAACTTGGGCATGAACATTGTGTTTGTTTCTAATGTCTACATTTTTGCATGTCTTATTCTAATGTCATTTCATTGAGCGCAATCTATTTCAGAGGGAGGATGTAGATCAATATGTGTGCACAGCTTTAAGAAGCTTTCCAGGGGCTTGCATAATTGTATAAATACTGAGCATATGTGAGCCTGACTGCCATTTTGTAGTTAGCTGTTGAGATGTAAGCATGTATGTCTGTGCAGTCTGTCTTTTAATCATTTTATTTATATTATGAACTGATTAAATATATAGACGGTGCAGTGGTGCAGCGGTAGCGTTGTCGCCTCACAGCAAGAGGTTCTTCGGTTCTATTCTCGGCTGGGTTGCCTTCTGTGCGGAGTCTGCATGTCCTCCCTGCGTTTGTGTGGGTTTCCTCCCATGTTACAAATACATGAATCTGGAGCCTTTCTCCCCGAGCCTCCACTGAAAATTGGCTTGTTCCAAGTCGGACTTTCCCGGTTAACAAATGTAAAATAAAATACATTTTCTAATACTGCTATCCATCCTGATGTGTTTCTATGTAATAAAGCATATAAACAGACTAACCTGCCTGTTCCATCATCTATACTAGAGAGGGACGAACGACAATGATGATGATTTTAAGAAGCCTTACCTTATATTCCTGTGGTAGCTTTTAGGGCTTATATTTCATTCACAGATAATCCAGAGATGGGCAGAACAGCATTATGTAGGGACATTTACATGTTGTCCCTATCCATGAGGGACAAAGGTGTAAACCAGGGGTAAATTTGTGGTTACCCATCCATTCATCCAAATTGCATTTGAACAGAGTAATAAAAGTATGTATTTATATTATTTATTTATTTATTGCATTTCTTTGTCAGGATTGTCCTATTGGGTTATATAAGATCCCATTTCAGTGGAGGTATGGGGAGAAAAGCTCAATAAATATAAAATTTTTATAAGTACATTATAGCTGAGCTAGCATGATGATTAAGCTAAAGATGTGTCTGGTAAACTATTTCATGGTTATATACAGACATACATACAATAACAAAAGCATATAATAAGCATGAGTTAAAGATATTACAGTACAAATCAGTCAGTACATTTCAAAAGCAGTTTAGTATTTAAGGATTCCAAAGTAGTAGCAATGTCATAGTTTCCAAAGTATTAGTGCTTTGATTATTAGGTTGTGGAGGAAGAGAAATTGAAAGTTAGATAAAGAGGGAAGGTGTAATTAGAGTAGACTGGACATGAGTGATGGGGACGAAGGCGAGAGAAATAAGTAAATGGATAAGTAAAGGAAAGCTTAGGTAGGATAGTAGTTAATAAGGCAGTTGGAATAGAGCAGTGACATCATCTAGCATTTAGGAAATCAGCATAGAGGTTTCTCTTAAAGCAAGCATACTGTCTGTTTCCTGAAATGGGCTGGGTATGATATTCCATATCTTGGAAATACAATTGAAGTAGAGAGGATCCCTTGGTAAGTTCTAGGATTTAGATTGTTGAGCCAGATCTGCTTAGGTTTACCATTGCAGGAGGATATGTAGGGAAGGGCATACATCTGGATGGTGATGTATGGGATGAGTTTTTGTTACACCGTTATGTATGGGACTATAACGTTTAAACTTATCATCAGTTGGTACACCAAGCAACTTGGTGTTGAAAATGGGTTCAGGTTTAATGTTTAAGGAAAAGAAAAATTAAATTGAGTTTTGGGAACTGATTTTAGGGAGGAAGAGCATCAGTTTAGGTTTTTGTAGCATTAACTGTAAGACGAGTCTCCTCTATCCCATGTCCTGCTGCTGAATAATATTTCTGAGTAATGGTCCATAGCTGCCTAAGGAGGAGGCAGGGCAAATGATTGTAGCATCATCTGTGTATTGTATCATAGTAGATGGAGCTGTGACAGAGTAAAATTTATTTGTGTATATATTTAATGGCAAGGATGTAAGAATGGGACCCTTGGGGGAACCTCTAGAAACTGGGTGGGTGTGTGCAGTTACCTAGGTAGTGCTTGAACGATGACAATGTGTGAAGTACTGCTAGGTTTTTAATCAGTTTGGGGTATGGAACAGTGTTGAATGCCTTGGAGAACTCCAACATTATGACATTGGTTGAGATTTTCTAAAAATGATTTCTGAGCAGTAGTGGTGCTTTGGTGGGGGCTGAACCCATGGTTGGGTAGGTGAGAGGTGATTATTGTTGTAGATATTTGAGGATTTGAGTGTGCATGCAGTGCTCCAGAATTTGTGAGAGAAAATGAAGTTCAGCTATGGATTGGTAGTTAGCTAGATCAGTAAAATTTTCTGCCTTATGTAGTGGTATGATGTATGATTCCTTCCATATTTCAGGAGCATATGACTCTGTAATGTATCCGTTTATGAGAATGGAGGGTGGGAATGCAAAAACCTCAGCTGTTACTTTGATGTACTCTGCTGGCAAGTTATCCTCTACTAAAGTAGTTGACTTCAGTTTAAGGAAGAGTTTTTTGATGAATGCAGTAGGGATGGGTTTTAGTGTAAAGGTTTTGTTTGAGGTGGATTTTCTGGTTTATCATAGTGTGATTGAGAACCTGTGGATCTACCTAGTGAGTCAGTTGTGTTGATGATGTGGGACTTAAGAGTTTGCTATAGTGCCATTAGTATCATTTGGCATAGGATTAGGTTGGATTTTTCTGTCCGGGAGAAGGAGGTTGTTGATGGTGGACTAGGAAGTGTTTAGATTATTGTGGGAAGTGTTCTAAATTTCTACATAGTAGTTCTTTTGTCCTTTTTACAAGGGATTTTACTTGCTTCCATAGAGAGTGTTAGGCCTAGCAGTTTGGAAGAGCTTTGTTATTCTTTCAGATTTTGCAAGCTCTGTCGCTAAGTCTCCTGACTTGTTTAGTGGTGTGAGTTAGCCGTCACACATTTCAGTCATGCATGTTTTCCTAAGTGGTGCATTCTCATTTAGTAAGTTTAAGAGGATCTGATTAAAGGTGGTAGTAGCTTCATCTAGTGGTAGCTGTGTTAAGCACTGCCAGTTAACCTGGGGAGGGGCATTGGAGAGTCAGCATTGTATTTTACTAAGATTTCTAACTAGTTTATAGTGTTGAGACTTTGTTGGTCTGTTATACTTTCTTATGGTAACAGTGAGGTGGTGATCACTTAAGAGAGTCAGGTAGAGTGCCTGCTTCAGTGATATTACTGGAGGTGGTAGTAAGTATCCAGTCTGACTGCTGTACAGGTTTTTGGCCTTGCAGTGCTTGATTAGATGTAATGAGATGAGAGAAGTTGTAAAGATTGAGAGAATGTTTGATTTAGGTATCTAGTGCAGAACAATTTATATTAAAATCACCCTATGTTAGAGGTTCTGATTTAATATTTTTGATATCCAGGATAGAATGTGTTCAAACTGAGTGTGGTGGTTGTCTGTTGGTGGTGTGTGGGGGTTTTGTTATACAGTTTTACAATACATATGACTTTGGAGTTGCATTTGGGTGATTGGTGTTTCTGCATTTCTAAGTTTAGGAATGTTATTTGGTAGAGGTGAAACTGGAGATTGATTTTAGGCATCATTGCTACACCACCTGCTCTTCTGCTTTTTCATTTGATTCAAAACATACCATAGCTTGAACGTAGAACATCTTCACAGGATATACTTAATTTGTGCCATGATTCTGTGATAACAGGAACATCTGGGGAATGGAGAGAGATCCAGGTATGCAGCTCAGCTGTTTTGTTGTAGAGGTTCTGGATATTTAAGTTAAATAGTTTTCTTAAGGAATTGTTATTGGTGGTTGTTTGCTTTATACGTAGTGGAAGACTGCTCCATGGAAGTGGAATTTTCTAGGATACATACCTCTCCAACATGTTCTTTTTATGTTGCAGAAGAGACTGATATCCCTTGCGTGGGTGCATATTCCACCATTGGACTTACAAATGTGTAATAGGCCTGTCATGATAGGGTCTGTCAAGGTTCTATATGCAAAGCAGAGGTCTCTGCGTAGCTTGTATAATACTGAGAAAAAGGACAAAGTCTTTAAGATGGTCCACAGAGGTTTCATGATTTAGACACTTGATTTTCTTAATGAGGAAGCATTGTGGTAAGTAATAAATAAAGGTAGATGGGTCTATCTCCCCCAAAAGAGTCACTAACAAAGTACTTTGGGTTCATTCCTTGGGCTACTCCTCTTTGGCATTTACTTCTCAGATGTCAAAGCTCATGTTAAGGATTTGTGGCTGACTAAATTTACAGATGACTGCAAACTGATTCCATCATAAACACCCCAGAGGATCCCATCACCCTCCAAGAGTGTCTGACCCAAACAAACACCTGGTATCAAAATCACGAACTAAAACTAAATGCCAAGAAATGTATAACCATATCTTTTGCAAGCATAACTCCTTTTGTAGCTATCTCAACCAACACATGCTTGAAAACTGATAATGTAGGCAGGGATTCAGGAAACTATATCAACAACAAACTGTCCTTTGATCACCATGTAGCCACTATTGTAAGGAAGTCCTTTTTCACCACACAGCTTACTTGTATCTAAAGTTATGGTGTCCAGGTTCAGGGATGTAATTCCTCCACTGTACTCAGTATTCATTAGGCCAACTGGGTGCAGTGCCCCATCAGTATTTTCTTGCCCAGACATTTGTCACAACTGAAACAACCACAATCATCTGAAAAGATTTTGACCACTTGCAGATATGCTTTCAGTTCCTCATCTGATGAAATATGCAGTTTTAAATCATCACAAAAAGAAGATAAGTCTTTACACTTTGTTGTTTTCTGGGAGCCAAATTGTAGCCGTGACCTAATCTGTTAAGTAGACAGCTTAATGGGTTTAGGGCAAGACAAAACAGCAGCGGTGAGAAAGTGTCACCCTGGTATATCACCCTTTCATTTTTTTATCCCTGGGATAATAATTTGTCCTTTTTTACGGCTTAACTGCAAAGTGGTTTGCCACTGTTTCATGGTCGCTGTAATGTAATCAGTGTAGGGTGTATCGTATACATTTTTAAGCACCCTTTTATCTATGAATGTGGAATACTGTCAAATACTTTTTTGTAGTCTGCCCATACCATACTAAGATTCTTCCCCTTTTTACAGTTCTCCTTTAAGAGGTTATTTCTAAAATGATCCTTTGTTCCATATGACTTTCTTTTGTTACCCTTTTATTCTAGTGCCATGATTGAGTTTTCTTTTAAGAAACTATAAACTCTGTTGGCATTAATTCCAGTGTATAGTTTATACGTCATTGAAAGGCAAGTTATTGTTCTCTAGTTTTTAGGATAGCTTTGCAGGTTTACTCTTAAGTAGGAGTATTGTTTTTCTAGTTGTTAACCAGGTTGGTGTCTGTTTGGTGTGTGCATATAAATAGTTATTGCTCATGGCTAAATCTTCATGTAACGTTGTTAATACTTTTACCAAGAAGTTAGGTACTACATCTGGCCTGCGGTTTTCCAGTTAGAACCTTTTCTTAACTGTTTCAATCTGTTTGGCCGTTACTTCATCCCATTTTATATTCTGTACATTTGAACTTATTCTTTCTTTTACTTCTATCCATTCAGCGTCTTTGTTGTGTTCCACAAGATCTTGATAGATATTTCTCCAAAATATATCTATTTCATATTTTCTAGGTGATATTTCAATTCATTTTGCCTTATTTTCCAATTCTGTATTAAACTTTTTTGGGTCATCAATAAATTGCTTATTTTTCTTTATATTTATCTGCATGTCTTCTAAGTTTTTCTGCTTGTGCTGATATTCTTAGTTTATTATTTGCAATAGTGCCCAATAGATCCTGATCTGTTCTGATACTGTGCAGTGCTTTTATCACGTCTATCTTTCTGAGTATTTTTGTTGATTGGTTCCCTCTTCTATATTCTTCTAACAGTGACACTTCTTGTCTTAATTGCTTTATAGTTTTCTCTATTCAATACTTCCATGATGGCATTTGATTTGTCCCCTTTCTTTCCCTTACTGTCATGTGTTTTTGTGGTAAGACTTTATCTGTTAATAATTTAGGTGCACAGTAATATATCATAGGGGTCATAGGGGTCATAGGTTAGTACTAGGCTAACTGCTCTTGCGAGCCATTGTAAACCTAGCCAATTATCCTTTGTGAGAATCAAACCCTGCACCTTGTGTTTGTAAGGCAAACACCTTAACCATTAGGCCACCCTCCCAACCCTCCTTTTTACTTCTGTGATATCACATGAATCTCTATGAATAGTCCTGTTTTACTGTGTTTGTTTTATCAAAATTCTAACTTTTGGGGTTTTATTGACTTTCTATATTGCCTGTTTTTTCATTGATCTTAATACGTCTGTCCATCTCTATTAAATCAAGCTACTCTACTCTTAGATACTTTTCTTCTAAACTTAGGACACATTCTTTGTTCTCAGTTTCCTGTGGACATTCTACAGAAAGTTTCTGAGCATCTTCCTCTGCCACATTCTCTTCGGTATCGTGCTCTTTCATATGGGTACTCAGTGGCCTATCACTCCACAACATTGACTGTATCAGAATTGCCACAGTTTCCTGTTCCTTCCCTCACTGTGCAACTCCAACTAAACTGTTCTACTGGTTTCCTGTAGAAGGCTCCAAAGTATCTTCATATGGCAAATGATCAGATGTTTCCACTCCACTGGTTTCCATTGCTCTATCCTGCTGTGTTGCTATCAGAGTTGGATTTTCTAAACTAAATCCATCACTCTACAGGTAATCCATAACCTCAGGTTCTCTTTCTTTAACTTCTCCATTACTAATCTTTTCTGCTTTTCCTCTTTGTTTTCTTATTTTTTGTATTGTAAAGTTTTCCATATCTCGATGGCTTTGCCTGTATTTCTCTTCAAATATCTTTGATGCTACTCTTTTTGTATTGATTAGTTTTCCTTTCTCTTTTGCATAAATATTGCACCACATTAAATCATTTTTTCTTACCCATGTCCATATTTCTTCTTCACGTTTTTCCTGCTCCTGTTTCTCCTTATCTGGGGGACTCGTTTCTTTATGCCGCGATATAACCTGTGCTAGACTTTCTGTACTAAATACTTCACTTCACAGAGATTCAATAACTTCATCTTCTATTTTTTTAAATTCTACTTTACTGATATTCGGTTCAAATGTCCCTCTTTGTGATCTTATTTTTTTATTGTGAAATTTTCCATATCTGGATGCCTTGGGCTGTTTTTTTTTTTTTATTAAATAATTTGGCTTTCTCCTTTGCATAAATATTACACCATATCAGATCCCTCTTTCTTTTCATAGGTTCATAGGTGTGCTAGGCTAATGGCCCTGGAACCTTTACAAGCCCAACCCATAGGATTACCCTGGCATCGTGTCACCTGACCTTAGTTCCCACTGCCTCTGTCGAGTAGAGCCACTGGAGTGATCCCTGGGGTGAATTTTCTATTTCCCATCCATTCATCAAGATTTCTCTTGAAGAGGGCCAGTAAGGTGCTCTGCTTGACATGTATGGGAGATCTGTTCCATAACATGGGCAGGTCTCTGGGTTTTGAATCTGTTTCTCAAGGATGTTCTGTTGATTGTGGTAATGAGGTTGAGGTCTGTGGAGTGTGTGGCATGGAGGGATTGGGATTTCTTTAGATGTAGCATTTCTAACAAAACTTGATCCAGACATGGCTTTGTAAGTCAAGCAGAGATCGCCTCTAAGTAGGCGATATGAGACAGAGACTAGTTGGAGTTTTTTGAGTCTGTCCATATAGGACAAATGTTTAAGACCTAGGATCCTCTTTGTGAGGTACTTTTGCAGCCTGTCTAGTTGTTGCAGGTGTTTAGTGAGGTACATGCCAAATGGGGCATTGTACACAATGATTGGCTTAATGAGGGAAGAGTAGAGGGAGACAATAACCTCTTTCTTCCTGGATGCAAAACCCTTAGTAATGAGATGTGCCACATAGGACTTTCTGACCACAGTGGCAATGTGGTGATCAGAAGAGAGGTGGCTGTCAGTCAGTGTTCCTAGATCTCTTATAACGCCTTCTGTGTTCAGTGGACTACCATCAGTGTCTATATTTCTTTTTTTATACCTTTCAAAAATCTGTAGATTTTGATCTTTATATTTTTGTACTTCCTCAGTTGCTTCTTTTTCCAAATGGCCGAAGGTTTCTTGGTCTGTATAATGTTTTTCATAAATCTGTTGTATTAATGAGCACACATTTTTATTTGAAGCTTCTGACAGTTTTTCTTTGCAAACCTTTTTCTTTCCTCCAATTTCTCTCAATCTTTTTGCACATCTTCTGTTTGGAGATTCTGGACTTCTTACATAATAGTAACATAAGTTCTTTCTTATCCTCAATAGTCCATTCTTTCATCTTTATGGCTCTTGTTTGGCCTATCAGTTTTTGTGATTTTTGTGGACTACTACTTCCTTGTACAATGGAGGGGGGGGGGGCATCCTCCCCCTGGGCCAGGCCTAGCCCCGCTGTAAAAATGTTTCTATGTCTTGAGGATTCTACGCTGTCATTTTTTCCAGTCTGGCACCAGTGCACCTACCAGGATTTGGCATTTTTTTCCTGGGCCTTGTGCACCCAGCTATCTTTTTTACTTTTTTAACATTACTTCTGTCAGTGATATATGCTATATAAAATACAGTCTGTATATCAATGTCATCTTGGTGAGATTTTGTAAAAAACAGGGTCCACCCCATGAAGGTACTCACCAAGACTTGAGAATTCATTCAGTTCTAGCAATACTACTCTCCTTTGCTTGCTGATTTGTCATCTCTCTATTCTGATCCTATCATCTCTCCATTCAGACCTTTCCATATGGGCCACCCAACGTTCACATTGCTGGGGACTCTGTCCTATCACTTGAAGAACAAATGAAAAGGACAGTGTCAGATATTAAGGTAATGTACTCACCATAACTATTTGTCTGTGTTGTCCATTTTCATTCTTCCTTGACTCTACACCTTCCTTCCCCCTTCCGTTTAGCTCCTGGAGTGACTTTATGATTGTTGTGGAACTACTGTTCCAGGTTTGAGCCCCAGTCTTATAGTAGTAGCCTTCCTTTTGTCTTAACCTGTAGTTAGTTCTACCTATTGCTTATAATGCAGCAAACTTGATCTGAGGTATTTCTGGTGGACCGGGGCATTGTGGGTAAAGGGAGAAGCTTGAGAGTTGGATCAGAGTCTAGTAAATGTGGCTAAGTTTGAGCAGAGATCCATCAGTTGAGAAAAAATGAAAATGGAAAACACAGATGCATAGTTATGGTGAGTACATAACCTTAATTTAAAAAAAAATGAACTTCCTCTATCCTTATTGTCTTTCAGTATTCCTCTTCCTTTTCATCCACCATGTCTCCTAATCCTCCTTAATGTACTTTCACATTGTTTGCTTACTAAAACGTCTTCTGATATTAGCATCTCCAAATCCTTTCTCACTTTTTGCTGTCTGCCTACAGATAGCGTACTTGCACTCTGTTTTCCCATATGCATTAGTTTCCCTCTCTTTGTTGTGAATCTAAGATATCCTATTTCTAACCACTGTCTTGTAAAAACTTTTTTTTATTGCATTCTAACTTTGCTAGCTTTATTTTTGTTTTAAGCTGGTGATGATCTACTTAATTGTGTGCTTTCAATTTTCTTTTCCTTTTCCTTTGTTCCTGTCTTTTGTGTTCTTTGCATTTCCTGTTGCCTCCTGATTTTTGACTACTTCTAGCTTGATTTCCTTTCTTGCTTCTTTCCAAAATGCTTTTGCTACACTGAGCAAAGATGTCTATTTACACTTGTCTCTTTACTGTTTAGACTTTTTGTTTGTATCTGATGATGTCAAAAAATATGTATATAATCCAATGATTGCAGGCCAATACTATAGTCAGTTTTGACGAGGCCCATACCTCCTTCAAACCAGATATGTAATTTTACCATGCATGGGTTTTTGTATATGATTTGATAAGAATGAAGCATTTTTCTTGTTTTTTTGTCCAAATGATCCAGTCAGTCACACCAAATCTGTAAGTTAGAGTAGGAGATGCAAACTGATTTACAACTTGATCGTTATCCGTAGATGTCAAGGTAGTTTTTAGTATTAGCCCTACTCTGGCATTACCAGGCTTCTTTGAACTAGACATAAACCGATATATTACACGTTGGATTGCCAGGTGGCTCACAGATAGAACCCAGGAAGCTGGGAATGGTAAGACCACTTCTACAAGGAGATTGGTTACTTGTGGGATCCCCCAGGGCTCCGTGCTGGGCCTGCTGCTTTTTGGCATCTACTTGTCTGATGTCAAGGCCAATGTCAAGGGCCTCTGACTGACCATGTTCATAGATGACTGCAAACTAGAAGCAATCATAGAGTCCCACAAGACACTAAAATCTTGCAAGATGGTGTAGAGAAATGACTGGTGCCAAGTCATGGTTAAAAACTCAATGCTAAGAAATGCATGAATGTACTGTTTGGGGAAGTCTGCTATCCAGAGTAAACATGACATCAATAATTCATCCCTAAGAATGGATCCAGTAGTGAGGGACGTGGGAATGCATGTAGAGAGTAACCTAGCCTTTGACCAACATGTGGCCAAGTTGATAATGAAAATCATTTTATATCACAAGTAGGGCATGGCATCCAGACCATGGAAAGTCCCATCATTGAGTAGAGTGCTCCTTTGTCATGTACCTGTCCAGACACTCACAACAACTTCCTTACTAAAAAAAAAAAAAAAAATCCAAGGCATAAGCACATTGTTGTATTCAGTTCATCTTGAAGCCCTATCTCTGTATTCTTATGGACCACTAAGAGGCGATATATACCTGGCAAACAAGGCATCAAAGGATCCTGTACTGATAGACAAGTTGCACATCTGCAAAATGAGAGCAAAACAACTACTAGGTCTAAGGATCTAAATTTTGCTTGAGACATAAATAGGACATGTTGGGGAGACAGAGAAAGAGAGATTTCTCAGAGGATCCACATTCTCTGGAATAGTGTCCCCATCCATGTGAAACAGCCTCTCCTTTAATTCTTTTTAAGCATAACCTAAATCAGTGGATGGGTAATCAGAAATTTACTCCAGGACTGGCTGTTGTGTCTCTGATGGACAGAGGCAGGTAGAAAATCATGTTCAGAGTAACATAGCCCTTCTATAATCCAAAATAATGTTCAAACTAACCCACCCCCACCCCTTTCCCAGTAAAAATGTCCAGGATGCAACAAATAAAAGGACTTATTTGGATTACACAGCTAGGCTTATAAAGGCCTTAGCAGTCATTAGCCTTTTGTATACCTGTGAACTTTTCATCTTCTAAAGCAGGGGTTCCAAAAGTGTGCACCGTGGGGAGCCATGGCTTCCTTACAGGGGCACCGCAAACGAATAAGCTTAGCTGCAAAATAAACCACAAACTGTTTGCAGTTTATTTTGCAGCTAAGCTTATTAGTTCGTGGCGAACTAAGTCTAGACCTACACTGTAGCTTTTTAGCAGAACTGGCATCATGTATGGCATGGTCCCCAACCACCAGGCTGCAGACCAGTACCAGGCCGTGGAACACTTGGAACCGGGCTGTCAGGTAAGTGAATGCCTGTATGAGTGTGTGTGTTTCTGTCTGCGTGTGTGAGTGAATGCGTGCATGAAAGCAAAAGAGTCTGTGTGTGAGAGAGAGAGAGATCGGGAGAGTGAGAGTGATGTGTGAGTGAATGCAGGAATGAATGAAGAAGTGGCTGTATGTGTGTGTGAGATCGGGAGAGTGAGAGCGATGTGTGAATGAATGCAGGAATGAATGAAGAAGTGGCTGTGTGTGTGTGTGTGTGTGTGAGATCGGAAGAGTGAGAGCGATGTATGAGTGAATGCAGGTATGAATGAGGAAGGGGCTGTGTGTGTGAGCGTGAGAGTGTGTGTGTGTGTGTGTGTGTGTCAATGAATGCAGGTGTGAATGAGGAAGTGGCTGGGTGTGTGTATGTGTGAGATCGGAAGAGTGAGAGGGATGTATGAATGAATGCAGGTATGAATGAGGAAGTGACTGTGTGGGTGTATGTGTGAGATCGGAAGAGTGAGAGGGATGCATGAATGAATGCGTAAGTGGGTGTGTGGCATGTGGGTGTGAGATCGGGAGAGTGAGAGCGATGTATCAATGAATGCCTAAGTGGGTGTGTGGCGTGTGGGTTTGACAGACAGTGAGAGCAATGTGTGGATGAATGCAGGTATTAATGAGGAAGTGACTATGTGTGTGTGTTTGATCAGTGGAGAATGAGAGCGATGTGTGAGTGAATGCAGGCATGAATGAGGAAGTGACTGTGTGTGTGTTTGATCGGGAGAGAGAGAGAGAGAGAGAGCGATGTGTGAGTGAATGCAGGTATGAATGAGGAAGTGACTGTGTGTGTGTGAGTATGAATGAGGGAGCGGCTATGACTATGTGAGAGGTCAGAAAAGAGTGAGAGCGATGTGTGTGAGTGAATGCGTGCATGAATGCAAAAGAGACTGTGTGTTTGTGTGTGTTTGTGTGTGTTTGTGTGTGTTTGTGTGTGTGTGCGTGTGTGTGCGTGTGTGTGTGTGTGTGTGTGTGTGTGTGTGTGTGTGTGTGTGTGTGTGTGTGTGTGTGTGTGTGTGTGTGTGTGTGTGTGTGTGTGTGTGTGTGTGAGACAGGGGGAGAGAGTGAAAAGTGAGAGTGATCCCTGGCAGCAGCAGCAATGAGGTCTGTGCAAGTCTGGACCATACCACTGGACACATACCTCTCACCCTTTTAGATCAAGAAATCTGGACAAAGCCAAAAATAGTGGGGGTACAAAGGCACAAAATAGGGACACTTTTAAGTACTGCTCTCACAAACTTAGAAAGTTGGTAGAAATGCAGGTTTTGCATTAGCATGAATTTTCTGAAGGGTATGAAGTATGAAACTCAACTGTCTGTCATTATTTTCTGACTTCAGCCTCAATGATCTGCCAATGATTTTCCAGAAAACAACAATTTCATGAGAAAAAGACCAAAAATGAGGCAAAAATCTGGACATTCTGCAAAAGTGTATACAGTTGAGAGGTATGCTGGACAGAACCAAATAATAGGGAGAGATTTTAAATATTGCTCTTATAAACTTAAAATTAAAAAGGTTGCCATTAGGTTTGCTTACCTCTCAACCATAGTAGATCAGTGTTATGCTGTTAAGCAGAATGTACACTTTTTTTTTGGTAATGGTCTTTTTATTGTACTTTTGAGCTTTTCTCCCCAGGTCTCCTAGTCCAGTCGGGCAGCCTTGTTAAACAAATGTCAAATAAATAAATGAAATATGCACTTTATGCATGCCGTGGGGGTGCTCCTTGGGAAAACCTGGATTCAGCAAGGGAGCTGAGAATCGAAAAAGTTTGGGAACCACTGTTCTAAAGTATTCCTTATTAAAATTTGTTCTAATTTGTTCATGTTTTATTGCTGAACTTTCATGTTTTTCCCAAATATTTATACATGCTATCCAAATCACGTTCCTTTATTTACATTCCTGTTCCAGGTTTATATTTTCTTGAAGCTTTAGCTTTCCTGCTATAAATGTTGCTTTTGCACATTTATTAAAACCAGAAATCATTCTTGTATCATGTGAGAAATTGTAAACATCTGTAGTTGTGTTTTCAGGTGTTTCTCTAATGAGCTGCACAGTTTTTAATCCTGTACAAAAAGCAAAACTAGACAAGATGTCTTTGGGTAAGGTTGTTTTTGGAAGTTAAGATGTAACCATAGCCTAGTGTATTAAGTAAACAACTTATTGGTTTAAGGGGGAGGCAAAACAGCAGTGGTGACAAGGAGTCATCTAGAATACCACCCTTTGGATTTTATCTCAGGGATAACAATTTGCCATCTGTGGACATCCAGGATGGTTGCACATTGAGTACCAGATTAATTCTGGCTCTCCCTGCCTGAAAACAGAAACTTAGCAGAGAAAGCCAGTGGACCTAAATTTCTGGGTACATTTTAGTAACTGATTCATAAGTGCACTGCCTTGATGCCAGGAAACAATAAATATAAAGGACCTGTAGGAAAAATAAGATACTCCTCATTCTAATTCATCTTTACCATGCCTCCTCTTATACAAACCTCCATCTACACCCTCCACCTCCACCTCTAGACCACAACCATTCCAATCACTTCAACAACATTTCTGCCTCTCTAACCCCCATTCACCCCATCTCTCTATTAACTTTAAAACTTTTTCAAATCCCCTCAAATTTCTACAAACCTAAACTTACACCCTACCTTCCTTCCATAACCAAACACAATCCGAACAAAATCATTCATCACCTCCTATACCTCTTCCTAGCTGGTGACATTCATCCAAGCCCTGGACCAAACACTTCTCAAACAAAAAACCTCCGCTCTAATAACAAACCTATCCATAAAAACCTCAAATTCCTCAACATTAATACCCGAAGCTTAACCAACAAAACAACCCTCTTTCACGCCTGGCTCAACCATAACTCCCCAGACATAGTTGCCATCTCTGAAACCTGGTTAAAACCACATATAACTGAATCAGAATTCCTTCCTCCCGGATATCAATGCCTCCGAACTGATCGCCTAAATAAAAGAGGTGGTGGAGTCACTCTAGTTTACTCCAATCAATTATCCCTTACCCCCTTCTCTAACCCTATTCCAACCTTCAATAACACTGAATTAGTAATTGGCATGCTAAAATTAAATGACCAAAAAAGTATCTGCATCATCTCCCTTTATATTCCCCCTGGTAATAACACCAATACCTTGGAAAATCTTCTCTCCTGGGCCTACTCTAACATTAAACATGAAACTTACATAATGGGAGACGTAAATATTGACTGGCAAAAAATCATTGACCCCAATCCCACCATATCAATCAACCTCTTCACTTTTACTCAACTTATCCACTCCATTACTAGGCCCAACAAGACCAACCACCCAGTCTTCATCCTAGACTGGATCCTTGTATCACACCCAAAAAAACCACAACATCTGGTGTCACTCCCGACCCATTAGGAGACCACCTCCCTGCCTTCACCCACAGAGCCACATCCTCCTCCCCCTATTCACACCAACTCCTACACACTCGAAACTTATCTAACTTCAACCCCTCTTCCTTCCCTGACTCCCGTAAACTCACTAACTGGAACCCACTAAAAACCCTACCTCTAGACGAAGCAGTTGATTTCTTCAACTCTACATTCATTTCTATCCTAAACTCCATTGCTCCAACACGAACCAAAAGAGTTAAAGCCAAAACATCCCCTTGGCTTACAAAAGCAACCAAGAAAATTATGCAACAAAGAGACAAATCTTGGAAAACCTACCTCCATAATAAACAACCTGAACTCTTACTAAAATACAAACAGCTATGAAACCTAGCCAAAAAACATGTCATTATAGACAAAAAATCCTACTATAACCACCTACAAACAAATCATATTAAAAACCCCAAACAATTCTGGAAATCTATCCACTCCCATTCTCAAGCCTGGAACCACAAATAACCCTTGTCCAGACACTAGCAAATCCGACCTAGACATTGCCAAACTGTTTAACATTTCCTTCACCTCTTCTATTGCTGAGCTAACTAAAACCTTCCCCAGTAACACCCCTGCACCCCCTCTTCCATAGCATCTACTCCTCCTCTTCCCACTCCCCCTATCTTTGAATTTAAACCAGTATCCACCTACCTCATAAAGAAACTTCTCACAAAACTTAAACCTTGCACCAATGCTCCTGACAACATTCCCTCCTCCTTCTTAAAAATTGCCTCTGACAGTATCGCTCTCCCTATCAGCATCCTAATAAATAGATCACTACTCGAGTCATATTTACCCAAACTCTGGCGCTCTGCTTTCATTCTTCCACTCCACAAGGGTGGCAAAAACTACAGCTTTACCAACTACCGCCCTATAGCCATCTTCTCTCCCATCTCTAAACTTCTCGAAAAATGCATACATATGCAGCTTATGCCATTCCTAACCAAACATCAACTGCTCTCTCCTACCCAACATGGCTTCCGTCCTGAACATAATACCAACACAGCCCTTCTCACCTTTCTACACTCCATCAACTCAGCCCGGGACTCGGGTAACTTTGTTTCATCTGTTCTATTAGATTTATCTAAAGCTTTTGATACCATCTCTCACTCCCATCTACTAAACCGTCTATCTAACCTTAACATTTCCAGAGAAGCTGTATCCTGGTTCTCCAGCTATCTTTCAGACAGGTCACAAGCAGTGAAATGGGGACAGTCTTGCTCCCCCCTTCCTTCCAACCCCCACTGGAGTTCCCCAGGGTTCCATTCTAGGCCCTCTTCTATTTAACATCTTCATAAATGACTTCCACAAAGCCATTCCTAACACCATAATTGTCCAATACGCAGCCAATTCCACTCTGATCTGCTACGCCTCCAACCAAACTGAACTCAAGTCTCTAACTCAAACTGCCTTCTCAACCACTGAAAAATGGATGCACCAGAACCACCTCTCAATTAACGCAAACAAAACTAAAATCCTCCTATTCACTCCCTCCAAATGCACTCCTTTAGATAAAAACTCATTTCAAATTACCAGCCTCAACAACTCTATCATTGACATTGTACCCTCTGCCAAACTCTTGGGGGTCACCATCGACGAACACCTAAAATTTAATACTCATATCCAACTTAACATCAAGAAAAACCCACACTAAACTTGGCCTACTGTACAGGAATAATCAGTTCCTCTCCCCCTCTACTAGACATACCCTGGCCACAGCATACCTTCTCCCATCTCTTCTATACGATGCTCCACTGTTTACTAATCTATCTGCCACCCTCATCTCCAAACTAGAAGTATGCTACAATAAAATCTCCAGATTTGCCACAAATGCAAATGCCCTCTCTCATCACTGCTCCTCCCTACAAACTTTAAACTGGCTTGAGCTCCCCAATCAGCTAGACTACATCCAAATTGTCACAGCCCACAAACTACTATTTCAGCCCACCAACTGCCCAGCTCTATCCAATATCCTCCTACCATATAGCCCTCCCAGACCCCTTAGATCCACTCACCAAAACCTTATTTCCATCTTCAAACCTAAACATCCTGCTGGTCAGCTCTTACTCTCCTTCACTCTAGCCAAAAAATGGAATGCCCTGCCCTCTTCCTTGAGAGCCTGTGAAAACCTAAGCAACTTCAAAAGACTTCTTCACTCTTACCTACTTCTTCATAGAAAATGTAACTGCACTCTTCACCCCTTACCTCCTAGCCACCCCTCTTCCTACTCTCCAGGCTAATCCTTTCCTTTCCCTTTCTAACCTTTCTTATAGTCCTTCACTATTTAGCAGTAACCTATCCCCCCTCCCACCTCATATTCTATGCCTCTCATCCTCTCCTACAAACTCTCACTTTAATATCTTACCAAATAAGTAATCAACACCTTCTCATTCAACAACTCTACCTGCTGCTCTACTGTAAAACTCCATAATGACTGCAATTACTCATGTTTCTCTTAATTATGCTATGTAACTTTGTAATTATTGCTTTTTGTCTTGTAATGTAACTTGCTTCAAGGATCCTTTTCCCCCCAGGGATCCCCATTTCCCCATACTGTAATGAAATGGAAATTTTTGCTATAGTTGTCAATATCTTTAGGTAACTTTTAATGTTTGTATTTCTATATGCTATGTAACTTGTGTTTTGAGGAGCTTTTCTCCCCGGGCCTCCACTGAAAATGGGCTCTTGAGCCCAGTGGACCTCCCCGGTAAACAAACTGGAAATAAAATAAAAATGAAAGTTGAGGAAAAAAAACAGAGACTGGGAAAAGTACTCTAGTTGTTCAGAAAGAAACAGTGCAAGTTCCAGACATGACGTCCAGTGACCTAGAGGAAAGTATGAAGCAACTGCACACAGACCTGGTTAAAATAAACAAAACACTGATAGAGTATACCAACACAATAAAAAGCTGAAAAAATGGAAGAAGCTTTGAACAGATTCTCATATAAGGTGGCAGAACTACAAAACTCAGAGATTCAAATGAAAAAAAGGCTGGTTGAATATGAGACTGCACAAGAACAGATGCTTCAAAAATAATAGAATTAGCAGACAGAGCATGTGAGGAAAACCTTAGATTTTCTGTTGTACCATAGAAGCTGGAAGGAACAGGCTGTATTAATTTTATGAAAGTGCAGATAAGCAAATGGACTGGTATTCCACAACAAGAATTGTTTATGGAAAGTACATATTGTCTGTATGCTCCAAACCTGGCTAAGAGGAAAACAACCTAGATCTTTAATAGTAAAAATGCAGCCTTACCAGCAGAAGGAGTTGATTCTGACAAAACTGTGGCAGAAGGACAAAGTACTAAAAGTGGGAGATATCAGAGTGTTTGTGCAGAATGACTACTCATTGCACACCAGGCAGAAGAGGAATACATGTATTCCATTATATAGGGCATGCAGAGGAACAGGCATGAGATTCAAACTGCTGTACCCAGCTATCCTCAAAATATTTTTCCCTGGAGGAACAAAAACATTTTTGATTAAGTACGTGCTAAGAAAAAAATACAAAACTTTGCCCAACAAAAAGTGAGCTGTGAAATGGAAGGAGACTCTGCTTCTTATTCTTCTGGTAATAAAGACCGTAGAGAGAGTGTACCATTGCAACATTCCCCAGTGTTTCAGTGGACAATGTTGAGAGAGAGAAAAAAGCACAGAAGTTGATTAGAAGAATCAAGAATGTACTGGAGATGAAGCAGAGACAGGGTTTGGGAGATGGAGATGAACAGGACTAGAACAAAAGAATCTGGAAATATTGGATTTTTTTGGACTTTGTTAAACTTGAAAGGAACACTGAAACATATGCCCTACTTCATGTCATTAACATTTGGAGTCTAAAATCAGTAACCTGGAAATAGACAAATGTGGGATTACAAAGTAATAATTATATTTATGAAACAGGACAGAACAAGAAAATCTGGAAGTATTGGACTTGTTTGGACTTTAAGCTTGTAGAGGACTCTAAAGCATGTACCCTACTTCATGTCATTAATGTTTGGAAAAATACTCAAGAGAGGGAAAGAGGAGGGAGAGAGTTAACTGTAAGTAAAACAATTTTTTTCTTAATAGTATTACTTCAGTGGTGGATGATTTTCTCTGCATGTTGTAATTTGTTTTCAGTTATTTGTAAGTGCAATGGGGTTACTAATGTAAATAGGTGTTTCTGTTTGTTTCTTTCTCCCTTCTCTCTTTCTCCTTGTTTAGTTTTAAGAAATGTAAGCACTGCAATGTAAAAAAAAGGATCTGGTTAAAAGAGCATGACAGAAGAAAAAATAGTGTGATATTTCTCATTCTTGCATAGGTAGATGACTGTGTTAGCTTTATTTAGTAACAGGTTTTGAGAGAAGGCAAGTAAATGAAAATAAATATTGAATATTATAAGGTCTCTTGTCTAATAAACAGTCCTGTGTTTGGTCTTATGTCAGTAGCAGACAATCTGATAAGAGAAATAGCTTGGAGAAAATATTTTCTGAAAGCATTCAAGTGTTTTATAAAGATAAGACAAAACCACACAGAACTTAATAGAATCACAGGCTCTACCATGTGTCTTAGCATAGATGAGCTTTCTTTCTGTTTAGTTTGAGTCTGTGTTTGTGGCTGTCAGTTTGGAACTAATGTTTCTATTTAGGTGGTAAAACTTAAATATTTGAAGATGTACATAGTTTTGCATGTTATTATTAAGTCAGTATGTTTTAGGGGGTATTGGGTGTTTGTGTGTATTTTTATTTGAGGCATTTCAATAAAACAAAAAAGTTCTGCAAGATGTGACATAAGCTCAGATGGAGATGACAAAGGACAGTTGTATAAAAGATTAACCTGCCAGACAGTGCATACATGTGACACAAAGCTGGAACAAGACACGTAACAAAAAAGCTGTTATGCATAAAAGGTGGGAGTAGTAATCCCTCAAGAATGTGATTATTTCTATAATGTCTTTAAATGTTAATGGTCTTGCAGATAAATCCAAAAAAAGAGTAGTGAGCTATATTAAAAATGTAGAGTGCAAATAGCTGTGCTACAGGAGACGCACTTGGAAAGAACTGAACATGTGAATTTGATAAAAAAAAGGTTTTCAGGATGGTTATTTAGCAGAAATTGTAGGAGAAGCTCCAATAGTAATAGAAAAAAGACAATAATAGTAGATTTGTAGTACTAAGTGGCTAATGGCAAGGTAGGAGGATTGCACTGGCATGTATTTATATTCCACGAAAAACTGCTATAATAAAAACTAAAGAAAATTCTGGGAGAAATAATCAGCTTTCAGCAGGGAATATTACTTGTAGGTAGGGACTGGAACTTGATTTGTAACAGTGAAGATGTATCTGGGGGGACCCAGCAAGGGAAATATAACAAGGGAGGGTAGATATTTAAAGAAATGTATGAAAATATTTTTCATAGAAGATGTGAATTCAGTACTAGGGATTCGGAGTGAATTTACATTTTATTCCCCAAGATACAAAAACTGGGCTGGGCCAGACAGAATTTGCATTTCACAGAAACATGTGCATTTAATTGAAGGTCTTGATACGCACCCAATAACTATTTCAGATCATGCACCAATAATAACTAAAGTAAAACACAAGGTAATGAGATAAAAATGTGATACTGGTACTTTCCCACCAATCTGTTGAAAAGAGAGAAATTTAAGGAATTGGTAGTGGACATTATTCAGGAGCTATTAGAGAATATAGAAACTTCTGAAAATACAGCTAGGAAGTGGGATAAAATTAAAATGGAATTTAAAAATAGGGTGGAAATAAAAGGGAGATATGGTTAAGAAGTAACAGTAATTATTTAGAAGGACTGACAAATATTAAAGTATTGCAAAATAGGGGGGATCTCGCAGAACAAGAAGAGGAGCAACTACAGAATGCTAAACAGAAGATAAGGGACTACCTTGAATAATATGCATGAGTTTAGAAAAATTGCTATTAAGCAACTGTTTTTGATAACTCTAGAGCACAAAAACTTTTAGGACAAAGACTCAGATACCAGAAAGGACTGTCACCAAGCTTAGGGAGCCTATTACAAAGAAGATAACTAGGGATCCTTTAGAAGTACTAGAAATATTTTTGGCAATTCTATGAAAGTCTGTGTAAAGCAGAGAAATATGGAAATCAAGAAAAGGTACAAATTGAAATGTTTATGGAAGAATTAAATTTGCAAAGGCTAGAGGGAGAAGAGGCTCAATTACTAACAGGATAGGAGGAAATGAGATAAAAATGCTGATGTATAACCAATCTACAACAAAGTCCCCAAGATTAGATGCTATTCCTGTGGAAGTTTGGAAGCTAAGAGGGAAAAAACTGATGAAAATCTGGAAGATTTTGTTTAACAGTATTTTAAGAGGGGGAAAAGTACCAGCATCCTAGAAGAAGGTGGTTGTAGCTGTACTACCTAAAGAGGGTAAAGATCCATCAGATCCAGCTTCATATAGGCCCATTTCAATACTAAATCATGCTTATAAAGTGTTTGTCTATAGTGGCTAAAAGAATGGCAAAAGTGATGCCAAAATTGATAGATATGAATCAGTGTGGTTTTGTGGAGAGGAGGCAAACATTTGACAACAGAAACTGAACAGTGATGATCCAGAGGGAAGTAGAATGTAAGAAAACACCGTGGTTGCTGGTGGGTTTTAATGCAGAGAAAGCATTTGACAGAGTAAGCTGGGATTTTTTGAGCAGAACAATGGAAGCATTTGCATTCCCTGATAAAGTTAAAAGACTGATTAGGAGGACATATGAAGGATCAGAAGCAAAAATAAAAGTGGGTGGGGTCCTCTCTGATGATCTCCGCTTGAGGAGAGGAACCAGGCAGCAGTGTCCTCGTTATTTGCATTATATTTAGAACCAATGACTCAGGAACTTGGAAATTCATGGATGTAATTGGTATGGTAATCAGGAAAAGCTGCCTGTATTTACAGATGACGTTATTTTCTTACCTGACAAAACCAGAAAGAGCCATTACAGTGTTATGGAACATACTAAGACAATTTCACACCTTTTTGGGATACAAAATTAATGAAGCAAAAACAAAAGATATAGCTGAACATTATGTACCCACATACAAACTGGTTCAGCAATATCCATATTTATGGGAACATGATAAAATGAAGTATTTAGTAGTATGGATTAAAAGTGATACTGGTGTGGCAGCTAAGGATATAATACAAAAACCTAGAAAATGGAAGCTGTATTATATGGATATTGATAGTAAGATGCAAGCTGTTAAAATGTTTTAGTCCCTTTAGTCTTATACACTGGTCAGACATATTTTTATTAACTAGAGGCAAAGTTGTGGATAGCAATTAATAAAGATCTGAAGGATTTTATCTGGGAGGGGAAGACAGCAAGAGGCAAGTGGAATAAGCTTATTCTTCCAATAGGACAGGGCGGATTGGGATTACCCAAGCAGAAGGGGTATTTTTGAGTAACACAGTTAAGGCTGTTATACATAGCAGAACAAGACAACTGTAATTCAAAGTGGAACGAGATGATGATGAAATGGGGAAGCTCTAGTAACAGGGCGAGACTAGAATTTTGGATGCAGACTTTTAACAACAATAATCATACAGAATATTATATTCATAACATAGCAGAAGCTCTTCTAAGAACTAAGCCAACATGGGAATAGAGAAAGGAGATTCTGCTGATAGGGATGACTGCAATTAGAGATACCGACAATAAGTAAGAGGGAGCGGGAATGTATTGGAGAAAACTGGCAAAGGAACCAAGGTACTGGGAGCAAATAACTAGAGAAGGAATGGTAATAGAATATGAAGACACCGATACCTTATTTGGACTGCAGAGTAAAGGTTGCCTTCCATATCAAGGACTGATGTCAGAGTATGGGCAAAGAGAAAGACATGGGGGGGGGGGGTCATAAATGAAAGACCAGCACTGGTAGAGTTTTTATTAGACTCTGGAAAAGAAGTTGCCTTTAAGAAAGGAATACTTAGTACAGCATATAAAATATTGCACAATAACTTTAAGAGGCAGTCAGAGGAGGTTAGAAAGGACTGGAAAGAGTGATTAGATAAGCAATTCACAAAGAAACAATGGAGAGATATATGTATGTCTCCCGAATATGCAACAAAATCTAAAATATTTCGGATCTTTGCCTTGAAGTGCTTACATAGGTATTTTTATACCCCAAGCAGACTTCAAAGAATTTTTATTTGGGTAGATAGCAAATGTTGGAGGCGTGATGGAGCAGAAAGAGGTAACTGGGAACATATTTTCTGGGAGTGTAATGATTTGGTAGACTTTAAAGATTCCTTGCAGACTGCTGTGTTGGAGATGCTTGGTGAACAGGTTGGAGTGACTAGGGAAATTATTTTTTGAGCTATGATACAAACTCGGAATTGCTTAGACATAGTAAGGCCTTGCAGAGTCTAATTATGATGGCTGCCAAAAAAGCAATTGCTAGAAAATGGAAATCAAAGTCTAAACCAACTTTACTAGAAGTAGTGAAGATAGTAACAGAGGTAAAACAACTGGAACTGGGATCATTAGAAAAAGGTAGGAGCAAAGTACATAGGAAAAATGGGAACTGGGGGATCAATAAATGCAGAGGAGGAACAAGGTTTAAAAGAAGACAGGATTTGAATGAGCTATGTAATGGCTGACTAACGATGACTGGATTTGTTAAAAATGATGTATAATGTTTGCAGCTACAGTTATGTCGCACGGTTTGGAATGTATAATGTTTGCAACTGGGATTGTGTTTGGTATGGTTTATTGTCATTTATTTAAATGTAACATGGCCTATGTCAAACATGATAATTTAATAAAGATGTTTTCTGTTAAAAGAAATGCCCTCTATATGACTGAGTTGTAAAGTGATTTGCCATTGTTTCATAATTGA
This sequence comes from Protopterus annectens, assembly GCF_019279795.1. Classification (NCBI taxonomy): domain Eukaryota; kingdom Metazoa; phylum Chordata; order Ceratodontiformes; family Protopteridae; genus Protopterus; species Protopterus annectens. The sequence continues at coordinate 381,189,799 of NC_056737.1, read as the reverse complement.
CTAATGCAGGGTGTATCTTGTACATCTGTAATCATTTCATAATACATGAATATAGGATGCTCTCACATTTTTTTTGTAATCTATTCATGCCATACTTAAGTACCATCCATTGTTAGGGCTCTCTGTTATGGCTTTAGCAGTATGTTGCCTGTAGTAGGCTACTATCTTTTTAATTTCTCCAGGTCTTTGGGGTTTCTAATACCATGATGGGAATAGACCTCACTCCTAAGTTAAAGTACAATTAAAGTTCATGAAATTAGTATTGTTTCAATCTTTAATGTCAGCCAGAAGTGCTCTTTGTAGCACCCGCAATGTGCCCAGTAATGACTCCTCCTGCAGTTTGTATAGGGTTGCATGTATTGGTAACATATCAAAGTACAATTGTAGATTTTTTTTTATAAGACCTGTTGCTCCTACTACTATTGGAACTGTTTGGGTATATTTCTTCCACATTGCTCTCGTTTCTGCCTGCAAATCCTGATATTTTATGACTTTGTGTCTCTGTGTCCACAAGACACTGTACTTACTGGGTGTGGCAAATTTAATGATCAACGCTACTTTTGTCTTCTTTTCATGGACCACTATATCCAGTTTTCTATCATCCATCTTTTGAACCGTTGGTAATGGGTGAACCCGTGTGATGTAGACTTCATAATTTTCTATGATGCTTTGTGGCTCATGTTTCCAGTGTTTTTCAGCCACTTTAATACCATAATGATTTCACAATCCCCACTGCAACAGTCTTGCCACATTATTATGCCTTTCAGTATACAGTCCTTCTGCCATTAGTATATCACAACCAGCAATGGGGTGTGCAATTGTTTCCATTTCTGTTTTACAAAACCAATATTTGACTGTTTCTCCCACATGCTCAATGGACTTTGTAAAACCCACATGTGTGTAGTTCACTATCTTGTGCCACCAATAATAATCTTTCATCTCTTGGTTTGAATTTGCCTCCCCTTAACCATTCCTGCATTCGATCCTGATGAACATGAGGTTCTTCCAGAATTTTTCTATACTTATAACTATATTTATGGATTTTCCACATTTCTTGCCTTTTCATCTGGTCCTTCACCTTATATTCTTTCTTTTGCTTTTCAGCAATTCAGTTGCTGCCTGATTTTTTTCTGCTTCTGGTTTGATTTCCATACTTAGGTTCATAGGTGTGTACTAGGCTAATGGCTCTGAAAAACAAGCCTTGCCCATAGGATTACCCTGGCATCGTGCCACCCGACCTTAGTTCCTAGAGCCTCTGTTGAGTAGAGCCACTGGAGTGATCCCGGGGTGAATTTTCTATTTCCCATCCACTCATCAAGATTTCTCTTGAAGAGGGCAAGTGAACTGCTCTGCTTAACATGTATGGGAAGTCTATTCCATAGCATGGGCAGTGTCTGGGTTATGAACCTACCGATATGCTTCTGCTAGATTAAGCAGAGATGTCATCATAGATTTATTCTCCTCATGTTTCAAAACTTTCACTATGCTTTGGTCTTGTGAGGTCACCAGATATGTGTGCAGTCCCAGGATTGCAGATCTAGACATGTAGTCAATTTCAAGGAGGCCCATCCCTCCTCCGGAACAGGGAATATATAATCTCGGTATTCACTTATTTTTATAAATCATTTGGTGAGCATGAAGCATCCTTCTTGTTTTCCTGTCTAATCTATCCAATATGTTTTGTGGCCAGTCAATCACTCCAAAACTTTTAAGTTAGGGCAGGAAGAGCAAATTGGTTTATAGCTTGAATTTTGTTCCTAGATGTCAACGCTGTTTTCAGGATTAAAGTCTTCTAAAGTATTCTTTTCTAAGTTTTGTCCACATTTGTTCATGTTTTATTGTTGATCTTTCATCAATTCCCAAGTATTCATACACTCCCTCTTGCTCAAATTCTTTTATATCACATTCTTGTCCCAAACTGTTTTTTTGGTGTTGCAGTGTTCCTGCTGTAAAGGTTGCTTTTGCACATTTATGAAGACCAAATGACATTCTTATATCATCTGAAAAGGTTTTGACAACTTGTAGTTGTGCTTTCAATTCCTCATCTGATGAGCTATGCAGTTTTAAATTATCGACAAAGAGAAGATAAGTCTTTACACTTTGTTGTTTTCTAGGAGCCAGATTATAGTCATGGTCTAAGCTGTTAAGTAGACAGCTTAATGCATTAAGGGCAAGACAGAATAGCAGAGGTGACAGGAGGTCACCCTGGAATATCCCCCTTTAATTTTTATCCCTGGAATAATAATTTGTCCTTTATCTTGGCTTAATTGCAAAGTGGTCTGCCACTGTTTCATGGTCACTGTAATGTAGTCGATCAGTGTAGGATGTATCCTATACAATTTTAAGTCCTATTTTATCCATGAATGTAGGATACTATCAAATGATTTTTACAGTCAATCCATGCCATACTTACATTCTTCCCCTTTTTACAGTTCTCCACTACGACTTTAGTTAACAAGAAATGATCCTTTGTTCCAAATGACTTTCTTTTATTGCCCTTTTGTTCTACTACCGTAATTGAGTTTCTTCTAAATGACTATAAACTCTGACAACATCAGTTCCAGTGTATAGTTTATATGTCGTCGGAAGGCAAGTTATTAGTCTATAGTTTTTAGGGTAGCTTGCAGGTACACTCTTAAGTAGTGGCATTGTTTTTCCTTTTGTTAGCCAGGTTGGTTTCTGTTCAGGGTGTGCATATACATAGTTCTTACTCATAGCTAAATCTTCATGCAAAGATGTTAATACTTTTAACCAGAAGTTAGATACTGCATCTGGGCTGGGGTTTTCCAATTAGAGGCTTTTCTTAACTTTGTTTCAATCTCTCTGGCTTTTACTTCATCCCATTTCATATCCTGTACCTTTAAACTTCTTATTCTTTCTTTTACTTCTATCCATTTAGCATCTTTGTTATGTTCCACAATTACTTCTCCAAAATGTATCGATTTCTTCTTTTTTGGTGGTCTTTCAATTCCTTTCACGTTCTTTCGCAGTTCTCTGTAAAACTGTTTTGGGTCATCAGTAAATTGCTTATTTTTTACTTTTCCTGTATAGTTATCTATGTATCTTCTAAGTTTTTCCACCTGTGCTGAGATTTTTAGCTTATTTATGATAGTGCATGATAGATCCTGGTCTGTTCTAATAGGCATTGTTTTTACTACGTTTGTCTTTCTTAGTATTTTTGTTGATCTGTTTGTTCCCTCTTCTATATTCTTCTAACAGTGACACTTCTTGTCTTAATTGCTTTATAGTTTTCTCTATTCGATACTTCCATGATGGTATTCAATTTCTCCCCTTCCTTTCCCTCACTACCCTGTGTTCTTGTGGTAGAACTTTATCAGTTATTAATTTAGCTGCACAGTAATATGTCCTGTTTACTTCTGTGACATCACATGGATCTCTATGGACTGTCCTCATTACTGTGTTCATTTGTTTTATCATACTTCTGACCTTCTGCATTCTATTTCTTTCATTGATCTTAATATGTCTATCTATGTCTATTAAATCAAGCAACTCCTCTCTTAGCTCATTTTCTTCTAAACTGAGGGCACATTTTTTGTTTTACATTTCCTGTGGGCATTCTATTGAAAGTTCTATAGCATCTTACTGTGGCAGATTCTCCAATTTCATCCTGTGCCATCCGTTGCTCTTTCATATGGGAACTCACTGGCCTATCACTCCTCGACATTGACTACATCAGAGTTTCCACAGTTTCCTGTTTCTTCCCTTGCTGTCAAGCTTAAAATGAACGTTTATATTGTCTTCCTGTGGAAGGCTCAAAAATATCTTCATATGGCACCTGACCAATTGCTTCCCGTTCCACTGGTTTCCCCTTAATTTGGATATCGATTGGTCTGTCCTGTTGTGGTGTTTCCTGAATTATAGATTTTCAAGACTGAATCCTTCATTTTGTAGATATTCCATAACCTCAGTTTCTATTTCTTTAACTTCTCCATTACTAATTTCCTTTTCTACTTTTCCTCTTTGTCTTCTTATTTTTTGTATTGTAAAGTTTTCCATATCTGGATTCCTTAGCCTGTGTTTCTCTTCAGATATCTTTGGTGCTGCTCTTTCTGTATTGGTTAGTTTTGCTTTCTCCTTTGCGTAAGTATTACACCATATTAAATCTATTTTTTTTCCCATGTCCATATTTCTTCTTCAGATGTCTCTTGATCTTCCTGCTTCTCCTTACTTTGTGGACTCGCTCCATCTTGCTGTAAAGTGACCTGTGTTAGACCTTCTACACCAAATCCTTCACTTCGCAGGCACTCCATAACTTCAACTTCTATTTTTTAACTTTTTCTTTACTAATCTTCTTTTCTACATTCCCTCTTTGTGATATTATTTTTTTACTGTGAAATTTTCCATACCTGGATGCCTTTACCTGTATTTCTCTTTGAATATCTTTGGGGCTGCCTTCTTTATATTGATTAATTTGGCTTCCTCTTTTGCATAAATATTGCACCAAAGCAAATCTCTCTTTGTTTCCCATGTCCATATTTCTTTTTTATACTTTTCAAAAATCTCTAGGTTTTGTTGTTTATATTTTCACACATCCTCAGATGGTTACTTTTCCAACAGATCGAAGTTTTTTGATCTGTATACAGTTTTTCACAAATCTGTTATATTAACAAATAAACATTTTTATTTGACGCTTCTGACAGTTTTTCTTGTGGAAGTATTTTTCTTTCCTTTAATTTCTCTCTTAATCTTTTTGTATATCTTGTTTCTGGAAATTCTGGGCTTTTTGCATAATAGTAACAATACATAATTTCTTTCTTTATCTTCAATATTCCACTTTATCATATTTATGCCTCTTCTTTGGCCTATTAGTTTTTGTGGACTACTAATTCCTTCTACAATGGGGGGGGGGGGGTCCTCCCCCTGAGGCTGGCCTGGCCCCATTGTAGGAATGTTTCCATATTTTGAGGATTCTACACTGTCATCTTTTCCAGTCCCGGCACCAGTGTGCCTACCAGGATTGGGCACTTTTTTTATCCTGGGTCTTGTGCACCCAGCTGTCTTTTTAAAATTTTTAACCTACTTCTGTCCATGTTATATGCTGTATAAATACAATCTATATATCAGTGTCATCTTGGTGAGCTTTTGTGAAAAACAGGGTCCACCTCATGAAGGTACTCACCAAAACCTGAGGATGAATTCATATTCAGCAATACTACTCTCCTTTGCTTGCTGACTTATGTCTTCATTTGGACCCCTCATCTCTCCATTCAGACCAGTAGGCTTACCTGTATGCTGTTTCCTGTGGGCATGCAGGACTATCTTGTAATCACTTCCGTTGTTTTTTTATATAAGGAGATGATGATTATGTACAAACGCAAATGTGTTTATTACTTCCTTAATTTTGTTACCAGGTGACACCCACTGGACACAAGTGCCTGCTTTCCAGGTAATCCCAGGGCTTTATCTTCATTAAGTGACTTACTCAGAGCCACACAGTATGCCAGTAGAGATTCTGTAGAACAGTAGTAAGTTATCAGGATGCAGGTATTTGTAGTTTGTGCTTTAATCCTCTGAGCTTTGCTTGAAGTTGATCATTACAGTTCTGAATAATTAGTTCCATTTTTGCCTCAGATTAAGTCTATACTAACTCTACAAACAAAAATTTATATTGTACATGTTATCATCTTTAGGATTACAAGACTTACCTGGATTTTGTCCTTGCTTTGGAGAACAGAAAAGAGCCAGCAGCACTACAGTACATCTTCAAACTCCTGGATATTGAAAACAAGGGCAGTCTAAATGTCTTCTCCCTAAACTATTTCTTCAGGGTAAGAGTGACAACAGTCATACATTAGTTATACTGCGGAAGTTTGTGTTCATTTGTTTCAGTGCAATTTCATGTAATAGCTAAGTAGCTTAGTGGTAAGAACCTTGTTTTACAGTTGTAGGATCCCTGGTTCATTTATGAACTATTTGTAGAATTTTGCATGCTCTTTCTGAGTTTTCTTCCCTAGTCAGTCTTCCTATAACTTCTCAAGACTGTTTTGATTGATTGACTACTGTTGCTCTTATGGCTTATGTCCATACATCAATACCTCTGAATGCAAGAAATCTGAACAAAGCGTAAGTAATGTGGGATGGGATGGATTTTAAATACAGTAAACTCTCAGTTAACCGGTACCCACAGGGATTGGTTGCTTGAGAGTTACGATTAAAAATAGGTCTGACTAATACTGTACTGTATACTATTTGTTTGGTGTGACTTGTTCTTAGATAGGGGAGAGAGGGAATTTATTCCTATCTTCCTTTTTAAAACTCTAAAAACATAATGTATGTTTCTGTGTGTTGGGGGGGGGGGGGGGCAGAAAGTGGAACACATGAAAATTGTACTGTTTTTTTTTTAATTTTTTTTTGGTTGCTTCAGCATTCTGGTTGCTTGAGTTCCAGTTAAATGCGAGTTTACTGTATTGCACTTCTAAACTAAGTTGCTAGAATAATAGGATTTGTGCTAGCATGCATTTTTGAAGGATATGAAGTCTGAAACTCAAATAAGTGTCATTATTTAGTGACATCAATTCTTTGATTTGCCAAAAAACACCAATACTATGATTAACAAACCAAAAATATGAAACAAAAATCTGGACATTCTGTGAAAATCTGGACAATTGAGAGGTATGCTCGGGTCATAGTTGGAAAAGGTCAAAGTAGTGCCAGTTCACTTACCCAATTGGCAAGTAAACAAAGTAAAATACATTTTAATAGGCTGTTACTGAAGTTGTTGTAATTAAGAATTAGAGCTCTTCCAGCATATAGAGAGAGCATCTTGATTCTGAGGAAGATTATGCATTTTTGGCTAGATAAATTTCTTGAAAGCATATAGATTAAGGAGGAGGTTAGCCCTAGGAGGAAAATAAGACCACATAGAACTGGGAATCGTATATCAGTATGCATCTTGTGGCCTGTTCATAAGGGATTACCTTTCCTGCTGTAGGTGTCAGTAACGAGCTGTTTGTTTTCCTGATTTATTTCATCTAACACCTCCACTACACATTAGTAAATTAAGAGTTGTGCCTGCTCATATTATTTTTAATTCTTTCTCACCAAACATTTTTGTGACTGGAAAATGTAGGCTGTCCAGGTGTATTTTTTAAATGTATATTAAGTATTGATCCATATCTTCAATATTGAATTATGTCCATCATTTACCATCTGAAGCATGTTAAGTAGCAAGTGCCACTACAGATGACAGTGTCACCCAAAGCGTTACACTTGAAGTCTTTTAGATCTGTGAGACGTTCACAATGTTTCCATCTGTCCATCCTTCCTTATTTTTAGTCTGAATAATAGATGACCGTGAGCCAGGCTTCTAGATTCCTTGATGGCAGTTTGCAGGGGTGTAGAAAGCAATTTATAGACTGTCACACAGGAGCCATATTTCACCCCATAAAAGATATTGGTCATGCCATGGCACTGTGGTACATACAGTACTTTATCCCCACCCTAATAAAAGATATAGGCCATGCAACAGCATTGAAGAATATAGTGCACATTCTGTTTGAGTATTGGCTTTTTGGCATTATATTAACTCATTGTGCATGTCACAACAAACTGGCTGTTGGTTATATTGCTGCTTTGCAAGAAGATTCTTTGTGACAGTTGGAAGACTTTGCTTCCGTTGCAGTACTGTAACAGACGTGTACCTAAACACAGTAGCCAATCCCACAGAGGTCCATTCGCATCAAAGTTGATCCTCAGCATCCCAGTGTACTACAGAGGTCCATATACACAATTGCAAATATGAAGTCATCTCCTGTAGTGAGGCTGAAACATTAACTGCTTTTTGCTGAACAGCTGCAAGGCTCTTCCCCACCACAGTTTTTTGTCCTCCTTTTATAATTAGTTTTCTCTTATTTTCTCCAGGTTTCTTCTTTGATCACATCAAAGCATGTAGTGACTAAACATTATAAATGTTTTTTGCTGGCTGTTTTCCAAGGCTTCTGTTTCCACACTGGTAGAGCTCTAATCAACCTGTTGATCAGTATGCAGCCATCTTGAACATCCCACTTTCACTGTTTATTTATTGGTATTGAATAACCAAGTAGGTAGGCTGGTCAGCTAATCCTTTCCTTTCATGACCAAGCTTCAGAGAAGTAGTGGAAAGGTAATGGAGAATGTAGTGTATTACACAAGTCACAGACGGACTTCAGAAGCAGCAGTGTTTGCAAGTAATGGGAGACTGTACATACTTTATGTTGGGAAACTTCTCACTGGGCTATATGGTGGTAAACTACCACCACATTGCAGCTAGTTATTAATACTTTCTTAGCACTAGATATGATATTTATACACATTAGCATATTGTGTATAAATAGCTGTGACAATGTACCATATAGTAGCATTCTGAAGTAGCATTTCACAGGACAGCTAGGCACACAAGTCAGGAGTGTCTTTTGTCCTAAATAAGGTGATAAATGAGAAAGTATGATTTTTTTAACCACTTATTAATATTTATTTATTTATTTTACATTTGTTTACCGGGATAGTCCGACTGGATACATGTCCATTTTCAGCAGAGGCCCGTGGAGAAAAGCTCTACATAGACAAACTTACATAGATTACACAGAAGTTAGCAAACAGTTATAAAAACAAAGTGATTATATGCAATGGGTTAGCAGTGTTCCCTAGTAGGGACTCACAATTCTCATGGACAGACAATTTAAGTAAGAGACATCAGATTGGAAGCAGAGCTTGGTAATGTAGTTACAAGTTATGATAATTGCAGAATATGCTTTTAGTTTATAACATAATCAGGGTTGGTACATGGGCATAGCCAATTCACTTTGAGATACTGTTTGAGGTTTTTTTTTAAGAGACTTTTGGAGGATTGTAGGGTTATATAGTTTAGCAACGAACTCCAGGTTTTGCCAATGAAGTTGGCAAACAGTGATTCACCAGCAGAGTTATTAGCTTTGTGGGTTTGGACCAGTAGTTTATCGGCTGACTGTAGGGATCTTAGGTTGCTATATGGCTTAATAATATTTTTAAGTGAGGGGGTATCCTCAGGGTGGTACAAAATTTTGTGCGCTATTAAGAGTTGATTGAATTGAATTAAGCTGGGCAGTTCTAGCCACTCTAGTTGTTTAAGGTTATGGCAGTAGTTGGTTCTGTAGGTGGAGCCAGTGGCGAATCTGGCAATATCATTGTAGCTATGGGACGGCTTACCTAGTTCGGATTTGTTAAGGTTTGAGAGTACAGGCGAGGCATATAAAAGAGTAGAGAGTAGGTGTGATCGGGCGATTGCAGTCTTAGCCAGTGGGGTTAAAAATGTCTTGTTTCTATACAGTGATCCAAGCTTCTTATTGATGGTCTGTATGGTTTTGTTGACCTGTAGATCAAATTTGAGATTATTGTCTATGATAACCCCTAGCAGTTTGGTGTGATTATCTGGGGAAATAGTGGTACCATTGTTAGATGTGACAGAGAATGAAAGTGTGGTGGATCTACTAGTGGGAGAGAAGAGTAGACGTTTAGTTTTATTGGGGTTCAGAAGTAGGCGTTGGTTGGTGAGCCAGTTCTCGATAGTGTTAAATGTATTTTGGGTTAAGATTTGCAAGTCGGATGGGGAGGTGGCTGAGCAGATGAGAGTGGAATCATCTGCGTATTGAATGCAGGTGGCTTTAGGGATAGCAGTGTGGAGGTTGTTGATAAAAATAGAGAAGAGTAGTGGACCTAGTATGGACCCTTGAGGGACATCAAGTGTGAGAGGTAACTGGCTGGAGAGTTTGCCCTGCCATAGTACTGCCTGCTGTTTACCAGTCAGGTAGGAGTGGAACCACTGGATAGCAGGCTTGTTGAGGGAAATAGATTTTAGTGAAAGAATGAGAAGTTCATGGTTGACCATGTCAAAGGCTTTTGATAGGTCAAAAAAGAGGTCAGAGGTTAGCCTATTGTCATTCCTGTTTTGGTTTATGGCAGTAGTAAAGGAAAGGATGACTGAGGTGGTGCTGTGGTATGGTCTGAAACCATGCTGAGAGTCGGATAGTAAGTTATTCTGTGAAAAGTATTGCATTAGTTGCTTGTGTACACATTTCTCCATTATTTTGGCTAGTGGGGAAAGAATGGCAATGGGTCTATAGTTGGATATGTCTGAGGAGTTACCACCTTTATGGAGTGGGATGACGTGAGATATTTTCCAAAGGGAGGGGATAGCATTTTCGGATAAGGTTCTGTTGATGAGGATAGATATGGGATATGCAATGGCATCTGCAGCTATTTGTAGGTACTCTGCAGGGAAGAGGTCAGCAACGAGGGTGTTAGGTTTTAGTTTTTTTTAGAAGTGTTTTGATAAAACTAGTGGATATTGGTTGGAAGCGAAATTCCGGGTGATTATTAGGTAGATTAGGCATGTGGTTTAAGTTAGAGGGGGGTTAGTTGATTTGCTAGGGATTGGATTGTTTCAGTGAAAAAGTTATTAAAGGCGTTAGCTATGGTCTCTGGGGAACTTTGGGTCTAGTTAGCTGGGGTTAGGGTGGTGGAGTGACCTGGACAAAGTAGTTGATTTAAGCCTGCCCAGAACTTTTGAGGGTTGTTGTGGTGTTTTTGTAGGAGATTTTGGTAGAAGCTTTTTTTATCCAGTAAAATAGATTTTTTTGCATCATTCCTGAGTTGACGATATTTTAAATGGTAAAGTGGGGCTTTGGTTGTTCTCCAGCTGGCCCAGGCTCTGTTTCTAGTTTTGATTTTAGCTTTGGTATCTTTTGTGAACCATGGTGCTGTATTTGATCTAGTTTTTATTGTACGTGCTGGAGCATGGCAATCAAGGATACTTAGGAATTTAGTGTTAAAGTGATATATGGCCTCCTCTAATGTTAGATTTTTTAGTTTTGACCAGTCAACTGCTTTTAATTCTTTTTGGAATATAGCAGCATCAAAGTTTTTCCTGTTTCTAAATGTTTTATATTTGGGCTGGTGAGGGATGTTCATCGTGTTTCACTGTTGCAGTCATTACACTTGGGTTATTCCGCTGGCAGGCGACCCGCAGTTGGCCCGAGTTCCAAAGTCTTGGTCCGGCGTCGGTTGCTGTCGCCTCTTCCCTGATGTCAGTGCACCAGGGGTATAAAAGTTGCAACCGACGCCATTTTCTTCAGTCTTTCTTGTCGTGCGGTGCCCGAAGCAAAAGCAGTTCGCAAGTGCCGGTCGGCCGACTCCTGAGATTTTCAAAATTGAGTTTCAGAACCGAAGTCTTCAATAAAGCTAAGTACCCCGTTGGGGAAACTTTTTCTTGCTCCAGACCGATGTCAGTAAAAGTTAATAACTGTATTTCTTGTGGGAAGCAAATATCTCATAAGGACTTTCACTCTTACTGTATTCCTTGCCTAAGCCCTGACCATGACGTTACTTGTTGTCGGTTTTGTGCTAGATTCAATAAACGCACTATTAAACGTCGGTTTGATTTTGCTTTACATTATTTTGGCCGAAGGTTTAATTACATAATGCCGTCGGAACAACCGACGACCGGAATTTATAAAAAATGCAAAGACAAAGAAAAGGACAGGCATCCGAGGTCCAAAACCGATGACGAAGCCTCTTCTAGGCCAGTCGCCGGTTCTCAGTGAGGCACTTTCACAGCCCCTGACACCCGCTACCTCAGAGCCACAGGCCGTAACCGACAGCCACATGGAGACACCGAGGCCTGTGGAAACTCAAGGTATTGGGCCTACGGAAACTATACCCTCAGATGGGTCCGGAGCCACTGAGCAGGCATCGGCTTCTGAAGGTGTTTTCAGACCTTCACAGCTTACAATTAAGCCCACTACAGCAGCAAAGGCAAAGTCAAAAACACCATTAAAGACAAGGAAACAAGTACAACATTCTCCAGAACAGTCATCCATGCAAAAGAAACAGATGCTTAAAATGGCCGAAGACCTAATTACTTTAATCAGGGGTTCCCATCCCCCTCCTGACAAAAGGCCTAGGCAAGACACTGATTATGATTCCTCTGACCAGGTTTCCATTTCCTCTTTCCTCTTCTGATCAGGAATATTCTCTCCCTCCCTATGAAGACTCTGATGCAGAAGAGTTCATACCTTCAGCCTCTCCGTCTGAGGATTATTCTTTTGGGGAAACCCTGCACACCATGAGGGAGCATTTCCATTGGGAGAGCCAGGATTATTCAGAATCCAAGAAAAGGCTCAGAGACTTCCTTTTATTGCCTCAGCACAGGCCCCTGGCTATCCCCCCTGTGCTTGATATTGTTGATAATGTTTTTTCTGAGTCCAGTCTGTCTCCTGATTCTTTACCCCCTGCACCAGTCAAGCCAGACAGGTACTACAAGGTCCCTGACTCTCATAAATTTCTTTACAAAAACCCCGCTGCAGACCCAGAAACAATTTCTCAGGGTCCTAAAGGGGTTAAGGCTTCCAATGCTAAAAATCCAGTCCCCTCGGATAGGGATTCCAGAGCTCTGGACAGATGGGGGAAAAAAGTTTACACTTCTGCTACTTTAGCTGTAAGAGCTTTAAACTGTCAGTTTCACATGCTTAAATACCAACAGTACCTCATGTCATTGTTAAAACAGAAAATTATTTCAAATACAGAAAGTCCTGACAGTAAGGAAATGCAGGATTTATTGCATGCAGTTGAACAAGTGGGAAGGCATACTCTGCAATGTGGTTTTGATTCATTAGAGGCTTCTTGTAGAGCCGCAGTTACAGGCTCTGTTATTCGAAGGCATGCTTGGTTGAAAGAACAAAGTTTACCTAACCATGTTAAAGTAAAATTATTGGATGCTCCATTACAGCATGATACTTTGTTTGGTATTAAGGCAGAAGAGGTGTTAAAGAAAATGGAGGATAAAGCAAAGTCAATGCAGACAGTGAAAGATTTCTTACAGGTTCAACCACCTAGATTTAGCAGAAACTGGCCTTCAAAAAATTGGTCCTTTCCAGTGTCAGACAGGCCACAAAGAGGCAGATACAGACGCCCAAGAGGCAGATCTCAGCCTCAAGGCTCCTACAGACCTAAACAATGGGGTGCTTCAGCCCCCAAAGGAGGGGAAGACAAATCACAACCTTATAGGAAACAGTCCCAATGACTTCCCTCTGCAAATGCCAAGCACTTACCTTTTGACAGCACCCCTAGGGGGAAAGCTAGCACTTTTCTCAAAAAATTGGCACGTGATCACCCAGGACCAATGGGTGCTGAATATTGTTTCTAAGGGTTACAGGTTCCACTTCCACACACTTCCAAAACCAAAAGGTATGCCAGACCTGCCACAAAACCAATGGGCAGAGGCACAAAAACAGATTGCTGCTCTTATGGACATGGGAGCTATACAAAAAGTTCCACAGCAAGAACAGGGACAAGGATTTTACTCAAGACTTTTCTTAGTACCCAGAAAGGACAAAGCCTGGAGACCAATACTGGACTTGTCAATCCTAAATACTTTCCTGGATGTTCCAAAATTCAAAATGTTAACACTACAGCAACTTCTGCCCATGCTGGGCAAGAAGGCTTGGCTAGTTACTTTGGACCTCAAGGAGGCATATCTGCATGTCCCAATCAGACAATCCTGCAGAAGATACCTCAGATTCATAGCAGGCTCAATGCATTACCAATTCTCTGCACTGCCCTTTGGCTTATCTACTGTGCCCAGGGTCTTCACAAAATGCCTGGCACCAGTAATTGCATTTTGCAGACAAAAAGGAATTCAAATATATCCCTACTTGGACGACTGCCTTATTCAAGCAGAGAGCAAGGACATTCTTCTACAGCATCTGGCATTTTTAAAAAGATTGCTAATTTGCCTAGGGTACACAGTAAACGAAAATAAATCAAAACTAGTGCCCTCTCAAGAGATAATATTCCTGGGTGCAAGCTTAAATACAACTGCCCAGATGGCTTATCTCACGCCAGACAAACAAAGGCAACTGACTCATTACTTTCAAATGATGGCAACAAAAACCCAGCTCCCTGCAAGAAAAATTCTGTAGGCCCTGGGCTTCATGACATCCTGCATTCTACTAATTCCATATGCAAAACTGCATATGAGGAAACTGCAATGGTATCTAAAAAGTGTTTGGACTCGGCATTGTCACAGCCGGGAGACAATCATAACTTTAATTCCCTGCCTACAACAGGAGTTTCAATGGTGGTCCCAGGCCTGTCACCACAACAAGGGACAGCCTTTCACCTTACCCACAGCCAGGCAGACAATAACAATGGATGCATCGGATTATGCCTGGGGGGGGCACATATGGCAGGAAAATGTATTCAGGGCACATGGCCCAAGGAACAAATGCATCTTCACATCAATCAAAAAGAGATGCTAGCTGTACAGAATGCCCTGACAGCTTTCAAGGACCTAATACATCCAGGGCAACTATTAATAAAGACGGACAATACCACAGTTATGTGGTACATAAACAAGCAAGGGGGCACACATTCCTACCCCGTATGCAGACAAGCCATGACTTTGTGGAACACAGCACTGACCTATCAAGTACATCTGCAGGCACAATTCCTGCCAGGAACAAAAAATACACTGGCAGATGAACTAAGCAGAAATCTCATGGATCCTCACGAATGGAAGCTAAATCCACAAGTGTTCAGCATGATAATGAGGAAATGGGGACGCCCAGACATAGATCTTTTTGCCTCCCCTCACAATTACCAAATACAGAAATTTTGCACAAGAACTTATCACTCTCAAGCATGGAAAGTGGATGCTCTATCATTCAGCTGGAAAGGACTGACAGTCTATGCCTTCCCTCCGATGCCTCTTCTCACCAAGGTGCTACTAAAAGTCAGACAAGAAAGGCCAAAAATGATCCTGATTGCACCAGACTGGCCACGCCAGCACTGGTACCCAATCCTAAAGAATTTGTCTCACGGCCCAGCTTGGCTTCTACTTCAAATTCCTCATCTTCTGACACAACAAAACAATCAGATTCTGCACAGTCAACTCAGAACCTTAAACCTGGCAGCATGGCAGATAATGTAGCCACTCAGACTGCACCTCTCTCTAAAGCTGCTATTGATGTCATTTTAGAAGCCAGGAGGCCCAGCACTAGGAAATCTTATGCAGAAAAATGGAAGAGATTCTGTGCTTGGAACCAGGCACAAGGGCTCGAACCACTTGTCCCTAATATACCTCAGATTTTACAATACCTAACTGAGATGCTGGACAAAGGCTTATCTTTCTCATCTATTAAAATCCATGCCTCTGCCATTTCAGCTCATTACAATACGGAACCTCCTATTTTTTCACATCCTCTACTACGACAGTACCTCAGAGTGGCAAAAAATATAAGACCCCCAAGGAGAGCACCAGTACCTACTTGGGACCTCAATTTTGTTTTACAAAAACTCACACTGCCTCCTTTTGAACCAGCCAGCACAGCTGATCTAAAATTCTTGTCATGGAAAACTGCTCTGCTCCTAGCAATAACTTCAGCAAGAAGAGTTTCAGAGTTACAGGCATTAATGGCTGTGGAACCTTACCTCATTTTTCATCAGGACAGGGTTTCTCTTAGGACAAACCCAACATTCATGCCAAAAGTGGTCTCCAATGTGGCCTTAAACCAAACCATTCATTTAATAACTTTTTACCCAAATCCCCAGAATAAAGGGGAGAGACTTCTGCACGCTTTGGATATACACAGACAGCTATGATTCTACTTGGACAAAACAAAAGCTTTCAGAAAAACTGAGCAACTGTTTGTAGCATATGCTGCAGGATCACAAGGAAAGCCTATTACAAAGCAGACAATCTCAAAATGGATAGGACACTGCATCCGCTTCTGTTATGCACAACATGGCAAATCAGTGCCTAAGGGCATTAGGCCTCATTCTACCAGAGCAGCAGCCACTTCAGCAGCTTTCCTCAGAGGAGTACCAACCAAAGACATTTTAGAAGCTGCAACCTGGAGCTCAGTGCACACTTTCACCAAGCACTACCACCTACCTCTCTACTCTAAATCCAGAGCAGGCTTTGCCACTGCAGTTCTGCAGGGCTTGTTAGCCTCTCCAAATCCAATTTAGATCCAATCACCCAACCTCAGCTTTGGGATTCTACCCAAGTGTAATGACTGCAACAGTGAAACACGATGAACATAGTACAATTGTGTACCTACCATAAATGTAGATGTTTGAGTGTATTCACTGTTGCAGTCCAGGTTACCCACCCACCACCCCCCTTTTTTCATTGCTGGGACTTTTCTGTACTTCTCATCTCTATACTACCTATGTGGTGTATTTGCTTATAGATGAAGGAAATGTTTATAGTAATATATGCATGTTTTTTGGAATAATTTTATCTTTCCAGCCTTCCTATCTGGGGGCACCTGACATCTGGGGCAAGAAAAACTGAAGAAAATGGCGTCGGTTGCAACTTTTATACCCCTGGTGCACTGACGTCAGGGAAGAGGCGACAGCAACCGACGCCGGACCAAGACTTTGGAACTTGGGCCGACTGCGGGTCGCCTGCCAGCGGGATAACCCAAGTGTAATGACTGCAACAGTGAATACACTCGGACATCTACATTTATGGTAGGTACACAACTGTACTTTTCCTGCTTTATGTTTTATGTTATAGGTTAGACAATAGTCGCTGAGGTCATCAGTGAGAGTACCAGCTGTGTACAGTTGGGGTTGGTTATTAACTAGGATCCAGTCTAGGATACTTTGCTTGTTGGTTGATTTGTTTATCCTAGTGGGAGAGGTTATGGTCTGTTTAAACCCAGATAAGTTTATATGAGTGAGGGGGAGGTCGGAGGAGCAGGGGTGCCAGTCGGTGTTAAAATCACTAAGAACTATGGTTTCTTGGGGATAGGTAGTGGATAACCAGTAAAATAGATCTTCTAGGGTATTTAGGTTGTTGCCTGGTGGAATGTATGCACAGACGATGTTCAAGTGTTTGTTTTGGTTAATCTGTAGCTTGGTTATGAGGAGTTCCACTTTATTGAATTGGGGAGGTTGAATGGTGTCTCTATTAATGGTTAGAGTATTTTTGTAAAGGACTGCTGTCCCACCTCCTTTCCTTGTAGCACGGTCTAACTGGTGAATATTGTATCCTGGAGGTAGTTATCTCATTGTCAGTAGTACTAGGTTTTAGCCAGGTTTCCGTAAGACACACAATGTCTGGGGAGTGGGTTGCTAGGAGGGCGTGTAAGTTGGGAATCTTAATGTTAATACTTCTAATATTTAGGTGAAATGCTAGGAGGGAGCTAGTGGGGAGTATTCATGGGTAGCTTGACTGTGGGGGTTGTGGTAGGGGAGTGGAGGTTATTGGGTGTGGGTGGGCCAGGGATGGGATGAATGTCTCCATGTGTTATAAGGTTATAGTGACAGCATATTCTGAGCTTTAGGAGTTTGTTTATAAGCTTAAGTCTTTGTCTTTAGGATTATGTTTTGTGGCTGTACAGGGATGGTATTTTATAGAGGGTGGTATATTCGGTGTGCTGGGGAAGGTATATATAGGTATATAATATGTGCTGTATATTTCTGTTAACTTCACCCAAGAGGTGTTTATAAGGTACTTTGTGCTGTCAAATGAAAATTTGCATAATACTGGAAAAGTTGTTACTAATATTGCTGTCTACTTATCACAGTTCTGTGAATATTTATTTATTTTTTTAACAGTTTTACTAAATTATCGCTTACAATATAGGCAAACATATGTTAACAGAAAAAAATCATATTCGTATTTTATCCATTTTACATACATTATACATCACTTATCTTTTCTTTTCTTCTGTTATCAGCCCATCATTACATAAAATGCTAAATTCATGCATTCCCTTAAACCTCGCTCCTCCTACTAATTATCAGCATTATTCTGCATTTATTATTTCCATAACTTCCATTTATTTCTATGAAATGTGCTCCTTCCTTTTTGTAAAGATCCCTCTTCCAGTTTGTTTATCTCTTATAATATTCAGTACTTCAAATACAGTTGGTTTAGTCTTTAGTTTCCTTTTTCTACTAATTGCTTTTTGGCAACCAACAGAATTAAAATTAATAAAGCCTTACTATGTCTATGTAATTCACATCATGTGTCCCAACTCAAAAGAATTGTTTTCTTATTTATAGGCATTTGCTCCCCCAATATTTCTGGCAGAGTACTCTGTAGGGAATTTTTAAAGTCTGCTAACTCATTACACTCCAAATACATATGTTCCCATTTATTATCTCTAACATTTGCTGTCTGCCTGAGGAAAAATTCTTTGGACTGTAGGCTGGAGACTGCCTTCCTTATGAGGGATTGATATCAGGGTATAGGCAAAGTGAAAGTGACAGGGGAATCCTAAGTGAAAGACCTGCTTTGGTAGAGTTTTTTAGTTGAGTCTAGATTAGTCGGGCATATAAAATATTGCACAATAACTATAAGAATCAATCAGGGGAGGTTAGAAAAGATTGGGAAGAGAGACTGGAAAAGTAATTCCCAAGGGAACAATGGGAGGACGTATGTATGGCTCCCAAGTATGCAACAAAGTTCAGCACGTTTAGGATCTTTGCAAGTGTTTGTATAAGTATTTTTATACCCCAAGCAGACTTCAAAGAATTTTTCCTCAGGTAGATAGCAAACATTGGCGGTGTGATGGGTACGAAATAGGTAATTGGGAACATGTTTTTTGGAATGCAATTTGTTGGCAGACTCAAATAATTCCCTACACAGTGCTCTGTCAGGAATATCGGGAGAGCAAATGGCTGTAACTGAGGAAATTATTCTTTTGAGCTGGGATACAGGATCTGACTTGCCTTGATGTAACTAATGCCTTAGTAAGTTTAATTCTATTGGCTGCCAAAAATGTAGTTAGAAAATGGAAATTAAAATCTAAACCAACTGTGTTTGAAATAAAGAATAATGTAAAAGATACAGAATTGGAAGAGAGATCTTTAGAAAAGTAAAGGAGCCTATTACATAGAAATACAGTAGCACCTCTGTACATTGACCACTCAAGGGACTAACAAACTGGTCAATGTACAGAGGTGGTCAACATAAGGAACTAGGCCTACTGTACTTGATACATACATGTAATTTACTTTCTTGTACAGCTTTTATTAGAGAATATCATACAAAATCATATATAATCAAAACACAGTAAAATCATAGATACAGTATCATACAAAATCAATACATTTACTGTTTTCTCATGATTTAATCATTCTAATTAAAAAAGAGACAGTATTTGTCTGTTTCTTATTCTTATTACAAAGGTAAGTGGAGAAAGCACACTCAATGCTGGCTACACCACTCAGCATACCTGGGCATTTTTCCACAGCAAAGACGTCAACTGCATTATCAGATGCCTGACATCCTCTTCTTTTGGAGTCCCTGCAATTTCTGCTTCATCCTCACTTGTTTCTTCCACTTCATCAGCTGCTTCATGCACTTTTATGATGCTCTGTACTTCGGTCAGTATTGCTTGGAAAATTGCTTCTGGGTCAGGTTCATTACAGGTTGCCACTTCGTCATCCATTGCAAAAAAACCATCAAGATCTACACCTTCGAATTCTGCCATGGGAGATGGACTGTCTGATGGGGCCAAAACATGCTGTTGGGTTGTGACAAATCCAACTTTCTTGAAACACTTCTGCATCGTTTCTGGATGAACTTTATTCCAAGCAGAACTGATTCAGAGAACAGCCTCCAGAGCTGATGCAGGGGATGAAGTTGCTTCCATAGGCGGACCACAGGTTTGTGTTGTAATGACCCACTGCAGGAGCTGGGCTCGGTAGTGCATTTTAAATGTTTTGATGATGCCTTGGTCAAGAGGTTGCATTTTTGAGATCGTGTTTGGAGGCAGAAATTTCATTGTCACGTTTGTGAGATGATTCACTTGCGGGTGGCCAGGACAGACCGTTTCTTCTTCTTCATTTCTTGGTTGATACCCCTTACCCACTCCTCAAATAGGGCACCAGTCATCTATGTGCATTTCTTTGATCTCCAAGTGATGGGGAGGTCTTCGGGCTTCAGGTTCTTGAATGCGAGTGGCTTTGCCGATTTACCAGTCACCAAGGGCTTTAGTTTCTCTCCAGTTTAGCTAGCACAAAGCAGAACTGTAAAACATTCTTTGGAAAGTTTTCCGCTCTTACATTTGTCACCCATCATAACGAGGCTTCTGTCAGGCATCACCTTGAAAAAGAGTCCGCACTTGTCAGCATTAAAGATGTCATCATCTTTGAAGCCTCTGGTGAAGTCCGGGAACTTTTTGATGAACTCTTCCACAACTTCTACTAGAACTTCATTGGATTCACCACACAAGACTTTCTGGGAGATCTCATGTCACAGTTTAAATTTCTTGAGCCAACAACTTGATGGCTGGAAATCTGCCACCCCAAATTCCTGTGCGAATATTTTAGCAACTTCTTGGATCATTGGACCAGAGATTCGGGCGTTAACTGCCCTCATTTGTTTGAACCAGCTTAATGAGGATTTATTGACATCATTGAGGGAAGTTTTTCTCCTTTTCTGCCATAGGTCTCCACTTTCCTTACCATATCTCTCCAAGTACTTATGTTTACATTTTTGGATGTTGCTAACTGTAGTCTTGCTAACACCAAAATGTTCCACAGTCTTTCTTTGGCTGCTGCTTTCCAGAAAATGTAGAAGATCAAACTTTTCCTTCAATGTCAGCTCTTTGAGTTCTTTCCTTTGTGCCATCATGCCTCAATTAACTGTAAAATTTTTCAGTAATTGTAGGATGGACCTACAATTCAGACCAGTCCTTCGCGTTGAAAAAAATCTTCAGCAACACGTGATAAACAATAGAATGTTAGGCCTAATCTGACACGTGGTGATAATATAACATGAAAAAAGAACTTATACTAAAGAAAAAATAATACAACTAAGGGGCGGAGCCCACACCTTCAATCCCTTGGTGGAGAGTGTACTCAATTGATCAAGTTATAGAAGGTAAATTAATATTGTGTGCCACAGTCCAAGTGGTCAAGATACAACTTACAGAGGTGGCCAATATAGAGAGGTCAGTTTTCCATTGAGTACATGTGGTGCATGTCCTGTCTATGAAAATTAGGTCAACTTAAGGAGGTGGTCAACTATGAAGGTTCTACTGTAAATGGAACTTGTAGGAACAGTATATGCAAAATAATACTCAGGAGGAGGTGGAAGAGGAGTGATGTTTATGGGACCGCAGGAATTGAGTGATTATGTAATGCTGGACAGAAAGGCAGTTATATATTAAAAAAAAAGAAAATGTGTATCTATAATGTGGGTAAATGGAAAAGAAGTATCAATATAACTTGTTTACTTTTCTATTAATGGATGCGTGCCTGTGTTAAGTGATATTTTAATAAAGGTGTTTAAAAGAAAACAAAAAAGCATGGTTTACTAAGTCTGCTGATGAGTGCAAATTCAACAGTGTTATCAACTCGTACACTGATAATAAATACTTCAGCAGTGGCTGGAATAAGCACATTACTGTGTATAGTGTGGCAACTGGTCTAGAGTGTTAAGGCAGTGAGCTCTAGTTTCTGTGGTACAAGGTTTGATATAATCAGCCCTCATTTACCTGTTGTGTGGTCTTGAGCAAGTCACTTAACCAGACATTCCTCTGGAGTTTTCCCCTGAAATGGCACCGTGTGTATAGTGATCCTACCTGATAAACAGATGGGTATTATTATTATTAAACATGGTGTACCAAAAATAGTCTTAACCTAAATGCAAAAAAGTACAGCATAGTAACATCTGCAAAAAAACGTGCTTCGGACTCGTATGTTATAAATGGTACCCTTCTGCACACAGATAAAGTCATAAAAGATCTAGGTTCTTATGTGTTCAGCACTCACATTCAATCATCATGTTTCCACCATAGGGAAAAAACTCGCCTAGCTTGTGTTTAAAAATGTACTGAGAAAAAGAATGACTTATCCTTACTGTTGTTCAGTTAAATGCCAAGGGAAAAGCAACCGCTTCCATATGGAGTTCAGTTGGGATTTTACATATAATTAAAGAAGTGGCTGTATCCTTCATGAGTTTTGCTTTTCATGTTTCCATCGTAGTCAGGAAATCCTTTTTCAACCAGTTAATTTCCAAATATGCTTCTCTTATCAGATCCATCATCAAAGATAGTGCCCCCTTTGGTAAGTTCAAATCCACGCCCTTCACTGAACTCTCCTGATAGTTTGCCATGACCTTTTTGCTCAGTAGCAGTAGTAGTGTTTCACTTTTCAACTCATGAAAGACCCAGTATTAATTGACCTCCTATTTCTTTACAAATCAAGTGGATCTAGAAACACTTGCACTAGGGACCTACATCCAAATGAACAAATAAACAAGATTTGCCTGAGGGATAGGTTCCTAACTGAGCATTACAGGTCAAACAAAGTACTAGGTTGGCTACATTTAAGGTTAGTCTTGATGCCTGGATGGGAAGATAGAAATTTACACCAGGGTTATCTTGTACAACCCTGCTTGATATGGGAAGTGAGGACTATTAAATGCTTGAAAAGCATGAAAAGAACTTTTAAGTGTGTATATGTCTAGGAATCTTATTATCCCCATGATTGCTTGTCTAGTATAGCTCCTATGTTCTTAAACATTGCCCCAGTAGTTCATTTCCTGGCCTTCCGTATGGAGTGTGGCTATCAAAAACTGTATTGATTGAAATACAAACCCCTTAATCAAACAACTGCTGCAGATCCTGTTGACTTAACTGTATTGGGGGTAAACTTAGGCCTAATACATCCGCAGAATAAAACAATCACTGTGTGTGTATAGAAATATTAAAAACTTGAACTAGCTTATAAGTATACCACAAAAAATGTGAAATTGCATGGGCTGTAGAACACTTGTTCTGCTTCTGTTGTCATCCTTCAAGTAAATCATCACAGATATTCTGCTTTGGAATATGTTTTTTTTTTTTGCTTCATATTTGGGTGAAATTGAACTTGCCCTTTTTAAAAAAGGAGGCTTATGTGTCATTCTTGGAAACAAAAGTATCCACTAAAGAAATTTACCTCAAGGTTCATCGTTTAGCTTAATTTTAGGATTTAAGCTCATGTAGAGACAGACTTTTCTTCTGTCCTCTCTTCACCTTTCACTTGACATTCTTCTTCTTGTACTTGTGTTACTCTCTGAATGATTAAATGTTTTTCTGACTGCTCTGTTTTAGCCTTTGAATTGCTTCATTAGTGGGGTGGTAGTTAGATATGTCAGTCTGAATCTTCGATCACTGAAGGATTCTAAGAGCTTAGTAATAATTTAAATTCAAAACATTTTTTGTAGTTATCTCTAGGTATAGCAACTTGTTAATAATAGGTGGTAATCAACAGAAACAAAAATCCAACATACAGTAAACAAAGCAGGTAAGATGGGCAAGAATAAACATTTGAGCATTCTTTTATTTAGGTGGCTCTCTAACCACATATATTCTGAAATTAATCACAAACTCCAACTTTTCATTTCGGTCCAGTGAGAAAATGTGTTTTTACCTTCTCAGAAGTATTAAGTAAACCCAATTTTTGCAAATAAGTATGAATTTATTTTCTGTCGTCGTGACAAGAGACCCAGCTACTGATGCTTCTTACAGGGATAAAGCGAGCAACAACCCTAAGTACTGAACTGTCTTTATTTTATATACTTTGTTTTTTTATTTACATA
Source organism: Protopterus annectens (assembly GCF_019279795.1). Classification (NCBI taxonomy): domain Eukaryota; kingdom Metazoa; phylum Chordata; order Ceratodontiformes; family Protopteridae; genus Protopterus; species Protopterus annectens. The sequence continues at coordinate 381,166,215 of NC_056737.1, read as the reverse complement.
TTAAACTGTTGTACGGTATCTGTATGATTTGTTATTCGATGCACTAATGGTGTAATGAAATTATAAATTTGTTACTTTACCAGGCTATTCAAGACCAGATGAAAGCACATGGGCAGGAACCTGTTTCATTCCATGATGTCAAGGTACAGATTTCTTCATATCTTGCATACGGTTATGAAATGTGATGCACATAGATGCATAGCCTCAGAAGTATATATGGGCAGCCCATAGTAAAACATCAAAGACATTTTCTTTTGCAGCTTTCTGCAGTGTTTCACAATGCTGTCCATCTGCCTTTGTTTCTACCCACTACTAGGGGAAACTGTATAGCTCAAATTTAAAATAATGGAAACAATTCTAAGCAGAAGTATCTCCTCAGTTTTGTGCTTAACTGCTCAAAGGGCACAGTGCTACTTTTAAAATTTTATCATGCATTCAGAAAAGAAAAAAAATAATAAGGCAGAGACGAGTTGGCATAATGGTTAAGGTCTTCACCTCCCATGCACAAGGTACAAGGTTTGATTCTGACCTTGGAGTTTGCATGTTCTTCCTATGTCTCTGTGGGGTTTCTCCCAACTTCGAAAAACATGTTGAGTGTTTCCATCTCAAACTCACCAATGAATGCAGCTGTGGGCAGCAGCACACACTCTATATGGTGCTCTACAGGGGGAAGAGTTGTACAGACCAACCACTTTGGGCCTCTGCTGTTGTGCGCAGTATCCTCAAGAAGGGGAGAACACAGATCACAGATGTGTACAGTGGCAGGGCTAGCCACTCAACAGTGTAAAGTTTGTCTCTAGGTAATTCGGTTACATTGACTAATGTTGCCAAAATGGTCATGGTTAGTTACCGGTGATAAGTAAGTTGAGGACGGCCCACTCCAACGTACGTCAGTGATCCATGCTAATGGTAGGAGGGGTTTATATGCCCCTATTGGCCAGTGTGTGCCCACCATAAAACCCAACAGCCCTGGGTCAGTAAGCTCCAGGCCGGCCAGTGTCTAGTTGCCTAGCCTGGGTTACCTGGGATAGCTCTGTTGAGAGAAATATGGACATAAAACCAATCAGCCTGCCAAACATGAATTGAGAATTACTACACTTAATGTAGTTTCACTGACAAGAATGCAGCTTGGAAGTAAATGACATGATGATATGGGGGAGGCTGGACAGCCTATGTATCCAAGATACAACATTGAAGAGCCGTGCATCAAAGCCACTTGGCTTGGGATCCAGAGACTTACAACTTAGGAGGAGGACAGGCTAGAAATGGTGTCAGAATTGTGGTGAGAGACAGGCTTCAAAAGGTAGTAAGGGACATCATCAGAATTAGTGACAGGCCCATGGAAATCATACTTCAGTGTAATGATAGGGTGGTATTCATAATGTCAGCCTGTGACCCACAGCAGGATTCTGATAGTGAGGGAAAGAGTGCATTCATACAGCAGTTGCAGGAAAACATGAACTGGTGTTGATAATGGGTGACTTGAATGCACATATCAGGACAGACAGAACAGGAGAAGAGAATTGCCTCTGTCCACATGGGTGAGTCAACAGGAATAAAGAAGGAGATGCAATTCTAGACTTCTGTTTGGTAAATGGCTTGATTGTAGTCAACACATGGTTCAGAAAGAGAAACAGTCACAAGATCACATACAAAAGTGACCAACATGTAACTCAGGTAGACTTCCTCCTAGTAAGGAAAGGGCACTGGGGTAGAACCAGTGATTGCAAAGTCACTCCCAGTGAAACAGCCCACAGCATAAACCACTGTTTGCCACAGTCAGCTGCACGCAGTGGTCAGAGAAGTCTCTAAGGTCAACAGAGACCAGGCTGAAGACCTGGAAGTTGACTGGAGAGAAAGTACAACATTTCAAGGAATTACTCAGGGCTCTAGCTCCCCAAGAAGAAAAGAAAATAGGTGGAGATGAAGAAGAATGGTGGTAGCACCTCAAAACAGCATGTGTGAGGACTATAGAACTGATATGTGGACAAGCTAGGTATGGAAATAAGTTACATAAGAAATGCTGGTGGTAGAATCCAGAAATCCAGGAAGTCATCAAAAGAAAGAAAGGAGTGCAGGAAAAAGTGGGAGATAGGAAAGATTGACCAGTATGGTTGGCTAACAAAGAAACTAAGAAAGGAGTTGCAATTGCAAAGAACCTGGCATTGGAGGCACTCTACCAACTTATGGACAGTGACTCAGTAGGTGGCACAAAGAAACTATATCAGGTTGCAAGGGAAAGACAGAAACACAAAGAAGATAGACACCCTTCATAAGGGATGCTACCAACAACCTGCTCGCATGCAGTATGAAACAAACCAAGCAACGCTGATACTGAACAAGTGTTTAATAAAACAAAGCTTTCAAGTCAAACAAACCCTTCGTCAGTGTATAAAATACACATACTAACCATTTTTATATATTATCAAAAATCACACAGCCATTAATTATTAAATTAAACAATCAATCCTAGTTAAAAACAATAGTTTCAGAAACACAGAACTCTGTTTCAAACACATTTGTTTATACCTTAGTACAGGTTTTAAAGAAAATCTGGTTTAAACCTGGTAGTACATCAGCACAAAGGCATATTATCCACTGATATTGTTTCATCTCAAGCTTATTGTTAAGATCTCCTCCTAGTATACCCTTACATACTCTATCACCCTAAAAGAGAATTTATGTGCATCTCCATATGTATTGATATGCTTAGCCAAGGAATTAGTATCACTATTTCTTCTTATTTCTGAATGGTGCTCAGTTCTTCTTTCCTTCAGTTTTCTTGTAGATTTCATAGGTTCATAGATTAGTACTAGGCTAACTGCCCTTGCGGACCATTTTTTAAGCCTAGCCAATTGCACGCTGTGAGAATCAAACCCTGTACCTTGTATTTTTAAGGCAAACACCTTAACCATTATGCCAACCTCCCACCCCAAACAGCACCTTCTCAACATAAAATACCTGACATCTATTACAGGTAGCCAGGTATACTATATTCATTGTAACACGTGTTGCTAAGCCAGAAAATATATAATTCTTCCTAGTTAGAGGATGTTGAAAAGTATTACTTTTGTTATTGCCTTCACAACAGCTACAATTGTAGCAAGGAAAGGTACCCTATTTAGCTGCTGTTACCCCCCCCCCCCCATTCTTGACATACATGTCTTCATAACATAACTTCTGCTTTAAACTCTTGACAGTTTCTGTATGAGAAACTGGGTTTCATGCCAACTATGGGACATAATTCAGGTAGAGATGTTAATATACACCAGTTGTTATTAATAATTCTTATTACCTCAGTAGCACTGTTGAAAGCTGTAACAAAACGTAGCTTACCTACATCTAAGTTGGTCTCCTTAGTTATAAAGGGTACTTCAATTGTGTTCATAGAGAAATACAGTTTAGTACTGTCATCCCTACAGCTCAGGACATATTCAATTTCCATATCTAGGGACTCCCTATTATAGCCTCTCTCCATAAATTCATCTTTCAGTTCCTGCATTTGTTTCTTACATTCTTCTATAGAAGTTTTAAGTCTACTAATTCTAACAAACTGACATTTTGTGATACTTTTAAACACATGTGGTGCATGCATACTCTTTCAATGGAGAAATGTATTCCTATGTGTAGGTTTTTTATAAACAGTAGTTTGAATTTCAGTACCATCAAACAAAATTCTCACATCCAAAAAGTTAATGCTAGTATCTGAGCATGTCATAGAAAAATGTAAAAATTCAGCGGCGGCTGTTTAAATAGTTTAAAAACACATCTAGTTCATCCTTACTACCATGCCAAACAAAAAACAAATCATCCACATATCTTTTAAAGCAAGTAATATTTTGAGAATATTGCTGTGGGCCATGATATATAAATTCAGTCTCCCATTTATCCAGTACTAGGCTGGCATATGTATTAGCAGTGGGAGTACCCATTGCTATGCCAGATATTTGATGCTAAATTCTTTCATTGAAAACAAAATATTTTTATCTAGTACTAACTGGAGTAGTTCACATATAGTTTCACTGAATCTACCAGAGTATTGCTCATTTGTGACCAGCAGTTCCCTTATGGCATCACTGCCATAACTATTAGGTATAACAGTAAAAAGTGACTGAATGTCAAGAGTCACCATTAGAAAAGTATTTGTAGTACCAAGAGATTTATATGTGTTAAACCAACCAGAGAAACTTCTCAAAAAATCGGCAGTATCCTGTATAAAGCTTTTTACATATGAAAGTTGCTTAGACAGTACATTCTGTAAATAAATTGAAATGGGCTCTGTGGCCCAACTCCTCCCAGATACAATTGGTCTCATTGAGGGGGGGGGGGGTCTAAGCTTTTGTGGACCTTTGGTAGCCCATATAAAACTAGTTTGGGATGTGCTGCAGTAAAATATTGATAAAGCTCTAAGCTAATGTCATTCATCAACTGTAAGTCATATATCATTGTGTTAATAACACTCACATTCTTATAAACATCATTACTACTTGCACATTTAAAAGTACTAGCATCAGCTAAAAATAAAGACATGCTGTTAAAATACATTTGCTTGTCCATAACAATAACAGCTCCATCTTTATCAGCTTCTTAACTATACTATCATCCTGTATCAGT